>NC_133769.1:135567284-135599077 GCF_003597395.2 Chelonoidis abingdonii | reverse complement strand
GGGTATTGTAGTTTTGAGAATGCTTGGTGGAGATTTTGTAGGTGTTGGTCTCTGTCTGAGGTGTTAGAGCAGATGCGGTTGTACCTCAGTGCTTGGCTGTAGACAATGGATCGTGTGATGTGCCCATCAACCTCATGAAGAAACTTGTAAGCTCATGCTCCAAAACGTCTGTTAGTCTATAAGGTGCCACAGGATTCTTTGCTCCTTTTACATAACTAAAGAGAGGCCCTGCCCCAAAGAGCTTACATTCTAAGGACCTGAAGCATGAAAGCTCTTGTAATTTTTTTTATCCAGAAGTGTGAAATGCCAAGGAGATTTCTCAGTAACACAGAAGATCACAAAATCCTGGGCATAGCACAGCTCCGTGGCTCAATGGGCTTTTTGCAGGCGATTCAGGCCAAGAATCCACAGCAGAAAATTTATTGCCATGGTTCAATAATGGTAAATTCACACCTTGTTGCATGAGGCTGTACTGACAGGTCTCTTAAGAGCTAACAGGGAGTATGTGGCTGAAAACGGCATGTGGCATTTGAATACTTTAAGGATCTGATTATTTTTCATGCTCTTCAGCAGCCAGATCTGGAGAAACTCTGAAGAGAGACAAAGGTAATTAGAAACAGAACAGATCAAAGCATTTTACACCAAAGGAGGTCAGGGTCAAGAAGCAGAGTCAGGAACAGGAAAGCCCCTGTACACTTTCTGAATGGTTGGGATAAGGGTCATCATAAAGGCCCAAACATTTCTAAAAAAATCATTTCTCCTCAAGCTTACAGTGTCAGGTTTCTACTGCTGAGGAAAACAACAACAAATGAGAACAAGAAATAGATCAAAAGGCCTGGCCCATATTGGTCAGCTTCTAAATGACCATTTCTTACAGAATATTTCTCTCTTTTTCAATGATATTTCTAGGGAGCCCATCACTTTAATATCTGAGCACTATATAAACTCATTAAGCTTTGCATAGAGGTATCCACAGTGGACTCAACAGCTTGCATTTGCCTTCCTAGCTAACTACTCTTCCCTTCCTTACATATCACTCTCCCTCTGCCATACCCATTAATTCCTTCATTCCATTGACTCTCAGTCCTTTGGGTCTCCTCCCTCTTGCTCCTTTTGTCCTCCTTCCTAATTCTCCCACATAAACTGCCACAATCCCATTCTCACCCGTGGCTCAGGACAGGTAAAAAGAAGTACAGACACCAGATCCTTATTTGGATCAGTAGCCATCTATGCATGGATCTGAGCAGTCTACGGGCTCAGCACTTGTAACAGTACCTGGAGTTTCAGACTAAATATGGATTTGACTGCATGTGGGGAAGGATGGGTTGTATGGGGGTGCTGACTAGGAGGTTGTATGGAGGTCAGGGGGGCAACGTTATGGAGTTACTTGACACGGTTGTCTGCCATACCAGGGGCTTGGACTCAGTGATCCCGGAAGAAGCTTCTAGCCCTATATCCTGTGTTCTTATTACATGACATGCATGGTGTTCACCCAACCCCCTATCAATTTCAGCAGCTCACCTGGTGACCAACTGCCACTTCTTCAGGTGACCAATCTGTTGGGGCTTGCAAAAACCAGGACAGGACACTTCTGACAGGGGTAAGCTCTGAAAACAAGAACTTCCCCAGTTTTCAGGGACACATGATTACCTAATCTAGTTCAAAAGAATGGAGGATGAATCAATTAATTTTTTGAGGAGGGTGGGGCAAGAGTCAATAATATTGGGGGCTTGGTGACAATGTTTTACTGACCTGTCAAAAATGATAGAGCTAGTCCTGTTCTGGCTTGTAGATTTTACATGCACAGCAACCAAAATGGAGCTTTTCCCCCTCTGGTTTCTAGCAGCCTACCTTCCTAATGTTCCCACAATCTTTTTTAAATATATGAATAAAAATTGTACTTCCATGCTCAGCTTTAAACATGCATTGGGAGTCAGGCCCTGCCCTGAGCAACCCATTGACTTCAGTCTATGAGTATACCTACACTCCAGTACAACACCTGTGGCACAGTCACGGCTGGCCTGGGTCAGCTGACTTGGGCTTGGGAGCTAAAAATTTCAGGGTAGATGTTCAGGCTCGGGGTGGAGTCATGCTCTGAGACCCCATGGGGAGGATGGGTTTCAGAGCCTGGCCTCCAACCCGAGCCTGAACATCTACACTGAAATTTTTATCCCTGTGGCCTGAGCCCGAGTCACCTGACCTAGGTTCTGAGACTTGGTGTTATCAAGGGGTTTTATTGCAGTGTAGACATACTCAATGTGTAAGTCAGGGCAGGATCCAACTCTGGGTGAAGAGGATTTTCTCTCTTTGCACAATATGGACGACATCCCAACAGAGAGACTGTCTGGTTGATGTTCTCATTCGTTATGTCATGGACCCACCTCTCTTCCCATTCACTACTGAATAAGCCTTGTGTCAGCCACAACAATTGCTTACATGGTAAATTAAAATTAGGAAAAGCTTCTTTAAACTAGCAATGGGAGACAAATAGGAGAGCCAGCACCACATGACCAATTGAGCATCCACAGACAAACACACACTCTGTAGATCATTGTTGTACCCCACACTACAGTTTGGGAACCTCTGGTCTAGAAACTAAGGAAACAATCTTCCTGCTGTTTGAATATTTTCACCTCATGATATCATTCAAACTAAAAAAAAAGAAAAGAAAATAGTGGTGGACTCTAAGGTACCTAGGGGGATAATTAACAATACTTCCCTTACTTCACAGAGGTGTAGTGACAATAAATACATTAAAAGAATGTTAGGTGCCTTTGATACTGTGGTAATGGGGGCTTTAGTATTTCAGAGTCGTCTCCACAGTGGGACAACTACTTGAGGTCTACTCTGCAAAGCAGGTGGTGGTGGGTGAGTACCAGGGGAGGAAACCCAAATGAGCCCAGACAAGATGAGAGAGCTGTTCAGTAGCTTGTTCTCTGCTGAGCTGGCACTATCAATAATAAACTTAATGGCGTAGCTGGCAAAGCACAGATGATCTCTGAACCAGTGAAAATCAGCAGGTCTGGAGTCTGCTGAATAAAGTGGTGGGCCAATGAACTAATGCCTTATCTCTCTGTTACCACCACTTCCTCCAGACTATCATAAATAGCACAGGCCCCACCTTTCTCTCTCTGGTGTCTAAGGGAGAACTCCAATGCCTATTTCAGGGAGACAATTCATTTAGCATGTGCATCTTCAGCTCTGGTAGATTTTATCTATTATCTGGGATGCATCATAGGATGAAGACCATCCCATAAGTGGTCAAGGTCTACTGAATAGTCCTAGCTCCTATAGTGAAAATAAGACTACACTCTTCTATTCTAAGTTATCCCCCCAGCCATGGTCACTATTAAATTATTATACATCTTAGAATGAATAATTTTTCTACCCACAGTAAGTATTCCGAAGAAAGGGCACTACTGGAGAAGCTCTCCTTTCTACGCCATGCTAGCCATTTTATGGAGACTGTTCAGGTGGCAGTTAAAAGATAGCCTGGCCCTTTTCAAAATATATGGGGTAACTTTTGACCAGTATTCTCTCTCCCAATAAGACAGGTTCTCGGACCCAAGATAGCATCTGAGCTACGGCTGAACAGGGACATTTGCTGTTTTGCCTACGGTCACTTCAGCACTGGTATTGGAGTTGTTGTACATTAAAAGGCTATAGCTAAGTAGAAAGGGAGGAGGATGGTTCAGTGGTTAGGGTGGCACACCAGCTTAGGACTTAGAAGACCTGGGTTAAAGTCTCTGCGTGACCTCGGGCAAATCACTCAGGGGTATGTTTACACAGCACCTAGACACCTGTGGCTGGCCCCTGCCAGCCGACCCAGCTCCGGCTGTGGGGTTGTTTCACTGGTAGGTAGGCTTCCAGGACCCTCCCACCTCACAGGGTCCCAGAGCCTGGATTCCAGCACAAGTCCAGAAGTCTACACAGCAATGAAACAGCCCCGCAGCCTGAGCCCAAGGCAGCTAGCACAGGCAGCTATCTGGTTGCTGTGTAGACATACCCTCAATCAATCTGTTCCCCACCTGTGAAAAGGGGTTAATAGCACTTCCCTACCCACCAGGGTGTTGTGATAATAAGTATATGAAAGATGGTGTGGTGCTCTGTTACCATGGTAATGGCGGCCATATAAGTACCTCATACAGGAAGCAGGTTAACACTCTGTATTAAAGGTGCCTAGGTAAAATCACAGTCTATTCTTTTCAATCCATTAGAACTATATTAACTGATCTTGAACAAGGAGGCTTGTGCTAGGTTTAGGATTGTGTCCTAGACTGCATATCTAAATACTGTGAGTGCTGAATCAGCAAAATGCCCCTTCCGTCAAGTGACCGCGTAACTTCTGTGATGCTCTTATTCTCTCTCCTGCCTCAGCCCAGCAGGGATGAGGCACAAGATTCCCATGGCTGGGATTCAAAATGGGAATTGAGTATAAAGGATAAAATGAAGGGGGACAAAAGCGCTCTTGTTAACTTTTCACCATGGAAGCTCTGCCCAAAGGTCTCAGCAAATGGAGCAGTTGCTGCTGAACAAAATAGCTCAATTACCTCTTGCCACTCATGGCCAGACGGTGAAAGCAGCAACTTCAGTGCCCTGCTGTGAAAACACAAGTCAGGGCACAACTGTATACTTCAGGTGAGAAGCTGCAAGACAACTGGTGGATGATCATGGGTCTAATATTACCGGGAGCATAGCTGTGCATCAGTTCACTGCACACAGACTTTGGAGGGAGGGAAGTATGAGGGAAAAGTAGCTAAAGGAAAAAGAGCTACAACACATACAATCTCCTTCATTTCACAGACAGGTCATTTTCCATACCAGCTTTTGTCTTCTCATTTATCATGTACATAAGAGGGCTAGCGCTGAAGAGTTCAGGAACACATTTCAAATTAATAGCAATGGGAACTCAAAGGCCTTTGGAAAGGTATATTTCAACCCAAATATGGCTCCTGGAAGTGAACAATGCCTCTTCCTCAATACCAGACAACTTCTGCTTTTTCAAAGGCTAAACTAGAATTCCCCTTCCATGTAATCCCTGAAGGGTTTATTTTCACTCCCTTTCTTAAACCTGAAGAAGTACACCATAAAAACTAGCCTCCTTCTAGTCCACTGCCTAATAGACTAGACTTCTTAAAATATTCACATTCTCACTCAGAGCTCTTGCTAGTTACAAATAATGAGAGACCAAGAATGCAGGCAGATGCTTGCTTGGGACCAAGACGGAGAGTTAAGTGTTGAGTAACAGTTTTAGTGAGATTACTCCTATGAGGCCTCTGGACATGCTTTTTAGTGTGTGGAATTTTCTCTTTTCTTCCCCTGAAAACTCATTCAGGACTGCATGAGCCATTATCTGAAATTTGGCTCCAGGTTGCAAGACAAATTCTTAACTGGTGGTTAAAGTAGACCAAACAGGAGAGGAAGTTCTCCTTGTTCCCACCAAGGAGGAGGGTGAGCTGTGGGGGAGTTCTGCTCTGCCAAGCCAGTGACAGAAAGGGCAGCTTGCTACCCGCTGTAGCAGAGAAGGGGGAACTGTGCACCTCCTTCCCGTAGCCTCTGGAGCCTCCAAAGGGACAATTCCCTCCTAGGTGCTTCTGGAATCCTCTGCACACTTCCCTGTTTCTCCCATGCGTATCTGAAGGACGCATCTCAAGTTAGATTCCCCTGCATCTCAGAGGATAAAAGTATCAGCGTGCACATATATTTGCACTAGCTCTTCACTGAGTGCACTGCAAGACTTGGACAGTGAAAGTCCTTTCAGCTCCCAGACTTTTCAAATCAGGTCTGGATCAAGGAGTCAAATTACCCATGCATTTGAGCAGGTGAACCCTGACAGAGGTAATACAATGCAACATACAGCATGTAAGTCAGGCCATGTGCCATTAAACATTTGAAAGTGTGAAACCCTCTCTCCTGTCAGGCCTCTCCCTGGATCCTCTCCCAAAGTCTCCATTTGCTAAAGTCAGTTGATGGTGACACAACAACCTTTGTAGTCAAATGAGAAAAATATTGCCATACCTTTGGCCAGTCATTCCTGGGTTAGTAAGCACCCATCCCTGGGAGCAAGTACTCCAGTTGTCATCCCAGGACTGTTAGCAGGAATGGGAAACTCCCCTTCCCTAGAGAAAACAACTAGGGTCAAGCCCCTGCATGCCCTTCTCACCTCCAGTATAATAGCTAGCAGTCTCCTGTGGGGTCTTAGGCCTGGTCTACATTGTGGGGCCGGGGGAATCGATCTAAGATACGCAACTTCAGTGCCTCCCTCACCCCACACAGCACCTCCTGCTTCCCAATCCCCATCACCCACTCACCCATCCTGAATCCCTTGACAATTGCGAAAGCCCTGGCTTCCTCACACAGAACGAGGCATTGGCAGCCATGTAAGTGAAGTAAAACTCAGCATTCAGTCATGTGTGGGTTTAATCCTATATCATGAAACAGGCTGGAGAGAACATGCTGTAGCATTTTCCTATCCTAATCAGACAGAAAAAAAGGATCACTTCCTTTGAGGGGAGGATTCCTGCACACATCTCTAATAAAATTCCTAAAAAGCAGGAAAGGTTTCTCCATAATACCTCTCTGATACTGTGCATCTTCTGCTGGAGGCTCTCAAAGAGATTTACATATTTTAATGAAATGAGGCTCACAACACTCATGTGAGTAATCTAGGGCTTCCTTACATTGTCATATTTTTACAGGAAGAAAAAGGCATGTGGGTTACAGATAATGGGCTAAAAGCATCCCAGAGCATAACCCTGCCGATTGGAGAATTTGTCATAGTTTCAGCGTTGCCAATTCATAGATTTTATCATGAATCTCTCAATATCTAGTGCTTTTCCTACAGCCCCAGATCCTGGAGTCATATGATTAGAGAAGAATTTCAGATTACCCTTTTTTAATGCAAGTTTCTAGCACTCAGTTGCAGAGAACAGCTTCAAATTGTGACCCTGGTACACTCAAAGATCTCAGAAACCAAAAGCAAATAACAACAACCAATGTTTTACTATTTTTTTTTTTGAGCCAATCTTGTTATTTTTGAAGCCTGACTTACGACTTTTGAATGTTTGGGGTTGGTTTTATTGTAGTTCTGTAACATGGTTTGGTATCCTGTCCACACATAATACCTATCTATCTTACAATCCTGTCAGTACACTGCAGTATTTTAACATGGAAATCCAAAACAGTAAGATGATAGGTGTTATGCTCCATTTAGCCAACCAATGCAGATTGGGTCAAATCAAGTTTCAGCTGAGTTTGGAAACGGTCCTTATTGAAAATCCTATATAATTTAATACAGATAAAATCATTTGTGTTCCATAGGAAGTATTCTTAAAACCTACAGTATTTAATAGACAATGAGATTCTTTATATATCCATCTATAGCAGTAATGTTTTTATTACATTTTAATAGAATGGTCCAAACATCTACATATGGAAAATGGTACCTTCTGAAGAAGTCCTATAGAAAAGTTATGTTCTAGCCTTGGTGCCATCCTAGGCTAGAATTTTATTTAATTTTTGAAGTACTCTGGGCCAGATTTTTAAGAGAGACCATCTTCAATTTAGGCACCTCAGTGGCCCGATTTCCAAAGGGGATGAGCACATCAGGTGTCAATGTATCACAGCAAAAGCTGTTGACAGTTTTTGAAAATACAGCCACTTTTTAGGTGCCTACAGGGTAGCTGAACAATTCTGAAAAATCTCACTCCAACTGTTGGCACTGAGCTCTTGGAAATCTGGCCCTGAGCTCTGTTGAAAATCTGGCCCAATGTGGCTTTATGTTAATTAGCCAGCTGAATTGGTTTCGAAATTTGAGCTGGACACACCTCTGCTTAGTGTACGCTACAACTTTCTCTCTTTACTCTTACTTCCTCCTTTCTTTACCCTGGCTGATAATCTCACCCAACTGCTGCTTCCTGTCGTAGCCTAGACTATGAGCAATTTGGGGTAGGGATTGTCTTCTCACTTTCTGTTTGCACAGCACCTAGCAAAATGCATCCTGATCCTTGATTGGTACCCGTGGGCATTATTGCAATACAAATAAGCAGTGTTTCCGACCTCTGCTTCTGGCCCAGGATAGGTGCAGCCTAAAGCAAGCAATATCTTAAAGGACACCAGGGAAAAAAATGGAGAAAGAAAACCAAATAATTTAGCTGAGGGAAAGGTGAATTAGAGCTCTGGAAAACCCTAGAGAAAAACTACACTCACTAAATCCAACTACAAGATCCACTAAATAAACACCACAAGTCAACTGTGTGACAATCAGGAAGTATTTAAGCAGAGCCATTCTAATGCCTACTAGGTCCAGGATAACTCTCTAAGGGCTTGGCTACACTGGAGAGTTGCAGCGCTGGTGAAGGGGTTACAGCGCTGCAACTCACTCTGTGTACACACTTACAAAGCCCAGCCAGCGCTGCAACTCCCTGGCTGCAGCGCTGGCTGTACACCTGGTCTGAAGCCCTAGTACTTACCATGTCCTGGTCTGGCTGTTGCCTCTCTGTAGCTATGTTAGGTATGATCGTGAATGATTGCTACAGAGAAGTCTAACACACTTCCTCCACCGTGATTTTATAAAACAATGCAGCCTCTGTATAATGTTTCTGTTTTCTGTTTCCTTTTTTAAAAGTGACCTCGAATACTTATAGGCTACTAAACACAACAGAAAAGAGACTCCAGAAACTTGGAGAAGCGAGGAAAAAGGGAGAAACAAAAGGAGTTGGTTGAAGCAGTTATGAATCAGGTATGCCAGAGACAGTAAGAGAGTGCAGGACTGGAGAGACAAAACGCACAGTGGAGGCAAACAGAATAGCAGGAAAAAAGAATTGGCTAACAGGAAAAAAGAATTGCAAAGAAGAAAACACAAACCAGCTTATAAGCCTCCTTGGGCGCGCCAAACAGACTGTATGCAGTCACTGGTAGCCATTGCAGCAGATCTATACTGCTGCTAACCCACCCCAATCCCCAAAGCTCTCTCCCTTTTTCCCAGAGTTTGCCATAACCCCCTTCCCAGTATTCCTGCTTTCCTCACCACCAGCTGCCCCCACACCTGTACGTTTTATTACCTACCAGCCCTGAGAACTACGACCCTTCCCCCTGCACTCAACCCCCATCACCATGCCAGCATAGTAATCCTGAAGTGCAGCAGGCATTGCAGAGCACTCCAGGCAGTACATATTAAAACATCTACTGTACAGTTCATCACCCTACCCCCCCCGACCTTTTATGTACTGTATTTTTAATAAAGGATTTCTTTTGCTTTAAAACAGTTTCTTATTTATTTTGCAGAAGAGAAACATACTGGTTACCTCAAGGAAAAATCATTATAACCACTGCACTGAACACCAGTGCCCAAGGCCCAAAACATTACTGGTGGCTTTCAGCCTCAAATTGCTCCCTCAAGGCATCCCTAATCCCCTTCATTGAAACTCTGTGGCTGCGGCCTCTCTAGTAGCCCTGCTCTCTGGCTGCTGCAAATTCAGCCTCAGGCTTGAACCTCGGAGGTCCATTCATCACTGCAATGTTCACCCTTTCCTTCACCAAAGATTATGGAGGGTACAGCACGTGATATAACAGTAGGGATGCTGCTTTCCCCAGTTTAGCTTTCCATAGAGACACCTCCCAGCAGCCCCTTTAAACGGCCAAAAGTGCCACTCCAACAGTCATTCTGCACCGGCTCAGCCTGTTAGTTGAACCTGCGTTTCTTGCTCCTGTCAAGCTTCCCTGTTGTACGGTTTCATGAGCCAGTGGCATTAAAGGGTTAGAGGGCGGTCTCCAAGGATCCACAATGGGCAGTTCATGCCCCCTACGTGTGATTCTTAACGTCTGGAAAAAGTCCGCTAGCCAGCATCTGAACAGCCCACGTGTTCTAAAGATGTGTGCATCATGCACCTTTCCAGGGCCATCCGTGTCAATGTCAGGTGAACCCTCACGGTGATCACAAACTCTGGAGAACCAAGAGAATACCCCTTGCGAATTAATACTCGATGCACTGTAGGCTGGGAGTTGGCAGAATAGGGGAATATGTGCATCTATTGCCCCCTCCACAGTTAGGGAAACCCAGTTTTGCAAAGGCCATGCCAGAATGTCATAAGCAACATTCCCAGCAGTACGATGGTCTTCTGAGCAGGATGGCAATTAATGGCCTGCAAACTTGCATCAAACACTGATTTCCAACAGTGACTTTCCCTACTCCCAAACTGGATTCCACGGACCAGACTCGGTAGTGTCTGGAGTTGCCATCTTCCAGAGACTGCAATGGCCACCCGCTTCCATCCACCGACAGGGCAGCTCTCAATCTTGTGTCCTTGCGCCGCAGAGCGTGGAGGGCGAAGCTCAGCCACATTAGTCCAATGAAAGTGGCTTTTTTTACTTCATACAGAAAGTTCTGCAGCCACTGCTCGTCATCCCAGACTTGCAGGACGATGTGATCCCACCACTCAGTGGCTTTGTTTCCCGAGCCAAAGGCGGCATTCCACGCTGCTGCAGCACGTCTGTTACATGCCACAAGCAATTTTTAGCCGTCACACGCATCAGGTGAATCTAAATCTGCTTATCAATCATCGTCGTCGTCGGACTCCTCACTGTCCACTTTGGAGCTAAGGAATAGCTCAAACTGCCAAACTGTGATTGCTGGCGACATTCATCAGGCAAAGTCCTCAGCAGCTTTGGCTCCATTTCTAACAGAAACCGGTGCTCAGACTGGACCAACTGGCCGAAACTGCTGGAGCGATGCACCACGGGGCGATGGACAGGAGCGGAATGACCCGCACCTTCCAACAAGGCCACTGTTCCGAAAGATGCATGCATCATGCACCTTTCCAGGCAGCCTGTGTAACATAACTGTCAGTGAATGCCCACGGTGATCCATAAGCGCCTGGAGAAACCATAGAGAAATACCCCTTCCGATTAATGTACTCGGATGCCTGGTGGGCACCGTGGGGCCAGAATAGGAATATGCGTCCCATCTATCGCCCCCCAGTTAGGGAAACCCATTGTGCAAAGACATCCAGAATGTCCTGCACATTCCCCAGAGTCACGGTTCTTCTTAGCAGGATGCGAATTAATGGCCCTGCAAACTTGCATCAAACTAGCTTCCACGTGGTCGACTTTCCCACTCCAAACTGGTTCGCGACCGATCGGTAGCTGTCTGGAGTTGCCATCTTCCAGCTGCAATTTATGGCCACCCGCTTCTCCACTGACACGGCAGCTCTCAATCTTTTTGATGTCCTTGCGCCAGGGTGGGGTGCGAGCTCAGCACAGAGTCCCATGAAAGTGGCTTTTCTCATCCAAAGTTCTGCAGCCACTGCTCGTCATCCCAGACTTGCAGGACGATGTGATCCCACCACTCAGTGCTTGTTTCCCGAGCCCAAAGGCGGCGTTCCACGCTGCTGAGCACGTCCGTTATGCCACAAGCAATTTAGTGTCACATGCGTCAGTGAATCTATATCTGTAATCATCGTCGTCGTCGGACTCCTCACTGTCACTTTGGAGCAGAAGGAATAGCTCAACTGCCAAACGTGATGTGCTGGCGACATTCATCAGCAAAGTCCTCAGCAGCTCGGGCTCCATTTCTAACAGAAACCGCGCTGCAGACTCACAATGGCACCAAACTGCTGGAGCGATGCACCACGGGGCGTTGGGACAGGAAGCGGAATGACCCGCACCCTTCTGTCCCCTTCCCACAACCCACAGCGCCAAAATGGGACAAGGTGCTCTGTGGGATAGCTGCCCACAATGCACCACTCCCAACAGTGCTGCAACTGCTGCAAATGTGGCCACACTGCAGCGCTGTTCCTACACAGCTGTACGACCACAGCTGTAACTCCCAGCGCTGCACATTTCCAAGTGTAGCCAAGCCCTAAGGCACACACTGTGCCACTCGTCGCAGCATTCCATGCGGCTTTATCCAATTTAAAGGGCCACCAACCTGCTTTTCATGTATAAATCTTCCACGTGATACCACTGTGAGCATCTCTGTTTCTCTCTCTTGCCCCTGATTTGACCTCTTAGAAAACACACATTGTCTTTACCATGGTAATACTTTCAAAACACTGTGACAACTGAGAAGCAAAGGAACAAAGCAGCAAAGGGGTGTGACAGGGAACAATCTTTAGAAAACCATGTTTATGAAGAAACACCTATAGCTGCAGTACCCCAGCCAAAATGCCCCTTGGAGTTAAGTACCATTATATTAGAAATATGCAATATAGTTGTAGCCGTGCTGGTCCCAGGATATTAGAGAGATAAGGTGAGTGAGGTAATGTCTTTTATTGGACCAACTTCGAGCTACATTAGCTCGAAAGCACATCTATCTCACCAATAGAAGTTGGTCCAATAAAAGATATTACTTCACTTTGTCTATTATATTAGAAAAGCAGTAATAGCTATAGGTTGAAATGCAAAATCCATTATAAGCCCGTGTCCTATGATTGATCATAACTTTCTCAAACAGATTCCACTAAGTCTGAAGTTTTCCATGGTGGGTCTCCACCCAGGGATGACATTTCTGGAAAAATTTCAGTAAAATCTATTCAACCTTATTGAGCTCTGCATGTGATTGCAGGAGCGTGGGAAGAAAAGAAATTTAATTTCTTGCAAACATCACAATCATTTTAAGAGGTCTAGGACATTGTAAAATCAAGTGAAGAAGAGACACCTCCCTAGAGGCCACATGATGGAGAGGAATGGGCACAGATCAGAAAGCTTCTATGCCACTGGCTGTCTCAATAAATGATCTGCTCATACGTGATATATTGCAAATGGTATTTAGTTAAGCCTCAAAACACTCCCATGGAGGTGGGTATTATCCCCATTTCACGGATGGAAAAATGGAGGCACAGAGATGTCAAGGTCAATACTTCCAGAAGTGATCACTAATTTTGAATGGCTTAAATTTTGGGTGCCCAACTTGAGACATAAATCTCAAATACCCAAAAACTGAGGCACCCAAAATCAGTGGCCACTTTTGTTTTTACTCGGGCACTGGTGGCACTTCAATCTCTCCTATTCTCTGCCTGTGGCACACAACAGTTTTGTTTTCTGAGGCCTGAAATGCTTTAGTTTAACCCAAGTTTTGCACTCAATACTGGGGTAATTAACGTGCTGTGTTATACAAGAGGTCAGACTAGATGATCTACTGGTCCCTTCTGGCCTTAAACTATGGACAAAATGGATTTTTAACCTCCTAGGAATCAGATTCTCAGCTAGGCAGAGTTGGCTCAGTTCTTCCTCGAGATAGGCCGAGTGCCATGAAGTTTAGGTGAGTTTTTCATAGAAGACCTTAAAAACTGAAGTTCTTTTCAATATAGGCATTAAAGAACTCCAACTGCACTTTGTAAGGGCTTGGCTACATTGGCACTTTACAGCGCTGCAACTTTCGCGCTCAGGGGTGTGAAAAAACACCCTCCTGAGCGCTGCAAGATGCAGCGCTGTAAAGCGTCAGTGTAATCAGCGCTGCACGCTACACCTGTAAAGGATGTGGTTTACGTGCAGCACTGGGAGAGCTCTCTCCCAGTGCTGCCGCTCTGACAGCACTCACACTTCAAAGCACTGCGGTGGCAGCGCTCCCGCAGCACTGCCCCGGCAGCACTTTGAAATTTCTAGTGTAGCCAAGGCCTAAGAGATGGAGTTTACCGCAGTGTAACAGTAGATTTCATCTCTACGTATAATCATTCTAATTACCTATGCGTTGTTTGGCTGTCTCCCTCTGTCTTGCCCTCCCGCCCCCCCCTCCCAGGGCAATGTAGCTATGTAACTTATTTGAGACACAAGGTGCTATATAAATGCAAATTACCATTGCAGTGACTTCCATGTAATTGGGCCATGCTAGACTGGGATGGCTATTTGATTGTGTTGCCTCCCAGGAAACTGACTTAACCTATAAGGATATATAGTGAATAGTAATGACCAATGTGTAATTGGGACAATGTTAGCAAAATTTTGATTCATGAGGATTAATTTTGCTAGTGCTAATTAATTAAGTGATTAATCAGGTGTTAAAAACCTTTGCATTTCTAAAGTCTGGTCTCTTATGGTTTGATCCTGCATCCACTGATCTTAATGGGAGTTTTCTGATTGGCATCAAGGTGAGACGAATCAGCACATTAATAGAGAAGTTTCCCAGTACAAATTAAGGGGTATATCTTCCCCAAGTAAAGAGTCAGCCTTGGTTAAGGGTGGCAGGATTCTGCCGGCATCAACCTGAATAGTTGCAGGGTATGAAATTTATAAGGTTCATCATCAAACTGAGGAGAAAAAAATGGAAATTCCTCCCCCCCCCCCAAAATAGCACTGATGAAATAGAAGTAAAGCACTGAAAAAGATATCTGGGAAAGCAAAACTCAGGTAGACAGCTCAGCCTTTACGCTGATCCCTTGTATTTAAAATTTAAAACACAGTCTCTCCTCTTATCATTATAAATTAGCTCCAGACCTAAAACAAGCACCTCTCAGGTGAAGCTCCACACCTTTGAGGATCTGTATTGACATAAATGGGGCTTCATTCAGGCATGAGAGCCATATACAGTTCATTCCAGGATCAGGGCCTATATCAATCAACACAGTATACAACAACATCCAAGATGAATATCTGTGTGAAATGTTACTTGCGCAAAGCTGCAGTAGAGTGTGGCCTTTGGAACTAGCTTGCATTTTAAGCATCAATGAGATATACACCACAAGTCAAGTTTGAACAAACTCTAATCTGCAAGCATAACAGGCTGAACCTTGAAAAACAGCAAAGAGAAACTTTCATTTGGATTTTTACGATAATTCAAACCAAGAGCAGTTTGGCCCGCAAAATCTTGGGAAGCATTTTTTCTGTGAAGGAATCACACTTAGGGTTGCCAGGCTTGTGGTTTTCAACCAGAACACCCAGTCGAAAAGGGACCATGGTGGCTCTGGTCAGCACCACTGAACAGGCCGTTTTAAAAGTCTGGTTGGCAGTGCTGCGGGTCTAAGGCAGGCTAGTCCCTGCCCATCCTGGCACCACGCTGTGCCCCAGAAGTGGCCAGCAGGTCCGGCTCCTAGGCGGTGGGGGGCAGGGCACAGGGGTCCGCGTGCTGTCCCTGCCCCAAGCACTGGCTCCATACTCCCATTGGGCGGGAACCACTGCCAATGGGAGCTGGGGGGGGGGGCAGTGACCATGTGCGAGAGCAGCACAGAACCTCTGGCCTCCCCATCCCCCCTGCCTAGGAACCAGACCTGTTGGCCACTTCCAGGGCACAGTGCGGTGCCAGGACAGACAGGTAGCCTACCTTAGACCCGCAGCACTGCTGACCAGGAGCTGCCTGAGGTAAGCCCATGCCCCAACACCCTACCACAGCCCTAAGCCCCCCAAACCCAGAGCTCCCTCTTGCACCCCAAATCCCTCAACCCTGGACCCACCCCAGAGTCTGCATGCCCAGCCAGAGCCTGACCACCCCTGGACCCCAACCTCCGCCTCAGCCCTGATCCTGCTCCCACCTTCCAAACCTTTTGACCCCAGCCCAGAGCACCCTCTTGCAACCCAAACTCCTCATCTCCAGCCCCATCCAGGGCTAGCACTTCCATTTAGGTGACCTAGGTGGTCACCTAGGGCGCCAGGACTTGGGAGGGTGGCATTTTGCCGTCCTCAGCGGCAATTCGGCGGCGGGGGGTCCTTCCACGCTCTGGGCCGGAGGCGGCAATTCTGCGGCAGGTCCTTCACTCGATCCGGGACCCACCGCCAAAGTGCCCCGAAGACCAGGGCGCGGAAGGATCCCCCCCGCCGCAGAATCGCCGCCAACGACCGGGAGCACAGAAGGACCCCCGCCTAGGGCGCCAAAAACCCTGGCGCCGCTCCTGGCCCCACCCCAGAGCCCATACCCTCAGCCCAGAGCCTGTATGCCCTCATGCACACCAACTCCTTGCCCCAGCCCGGATCTCCTTCCCACACCCTGAACCCCTCGTTTCTGGCCCCACCCTGGAGCCCACACCCCCCGTTAGAGCCCTCACCCTCTCCCACACTTCAACCTCCTGCCCCAGCCCTGTGAAAGTGAGTGAAGGTGGGGGACAGCGAGCCACCAGGGGAAGGAGAGAACGTAGTGAGCAGGGGATGGGGCCTCGGGGGAGGGACAGGGCTAAGGTATTCTGTTTTGTGCTTAGAAAGTTGGCAACCCTAGCCCTATCTCATACTCCAAACCCTTCATCCCTGGACCCACCCCAGAGCCTGCACCTCCAGCCAGAGTCCTCACCCCTCCTGCACCCCAACCCCTGCCCCAGCCTGGTGAAAGTGAGTGAGGGTGGGGGAGAGCGAGGGACAAATGAAGAATGGGCGGGGCAGGGGTGGGGCCTCAGGGCAGAGGTGTTTGATTTTATACAATTAGAACGCTGGCAACCCTAGTTACACTTGTAGGTACCAGATACTTCTGAGACCAAAGTCTAGTTAAAAAGGGATGAAAAACAGTTTTGTGGATAAAACTGGCAGAATCTCCAACCCAAGTGTTCAAAAATTGAGTCGGACTCCCAAAAATCATTAGATTGGCTTAAAAGTCAGGAGAGTTTATTTTTTTAATAAAAACATTAAAATAAATAATACATTCTGGGTTCTTCTGCTTTTTGATTCTTTCTGGTGTGCTTAGGTCATGGTTTTAAGCTCCTATCCACAAACAGGAGAGCCTGATTCTCACAGAATCAAATAATTCCAGGAGCTGGGAATTTAAGTAAAACACCAAATATCACAAGATTCACAGTACAATTGCAAGAACTGGCAACACTACGAAAGAGGCTGCTCAGACATTTGATTTCCATTCCTGGCTCTGCAACAGATTTGCGGTGTGGCCTTGCACAAGATACTTCTAATTTCAATATACCTCAGTTTCCCTATCTGCAGTAATACCTACCTACTTTGGGGGCCAGGGGTTGCCAGGGTTAACTTATTAATATAAGTAGAGAGCTTCAAACTCTGTATATAGAAAACATAAAGGCAAAGTTTTTTTACTAAAAATGTGTTAGCTCAGAACACCTGGGAGTTAAGGTTGTCTCAGTTAAAGACAAGTATGTTTGTAAGGAAGAAATTCTGTATTTTTAAATTAATGAATGTATAAGTTCAGCAAGTTGAATCTTTCTCATTTGTCTTTTTAGATCAATTCACAGCGAGTGACTTAGAACACTGGGCCATCTCAAGAGTTCATAGAGAAGCTGAGCTCATCTCAAACTTGAACCATCACAAGCTTTAGGCCACTCAATGTAAAACATTCATAACTTTAAAGGCCACTCAATCTTTAAAAAAATAATCAAGACAAGTTTGAATACTATGTGTTCTGTACTGTATCTTAATTATACTTTGCTCAAAGCACCTTACAAAGAAAAATATCATTATTCTCATTTTACAGATGGGAAAACTGAGGCACAGGGCAGTGGAGTGACTTTCTCAAGGTTACAGAAGTGGAGTCAGGTGAAGAAACACAGATCTCCTGATTCCCAGTCTTGATGTATAAATTGCAAATTTAAAATGATACAGAGAGGCCAGATTTTTAAAGCATAAACACAGTAAACATGAAGGGTTTGACCTTAACTGTGTGTTTCCTGAAATCTTACTTTCTCAATGACATTGCTGACTTAGGCCAAGATCCTGCAAACTCCTATGTACATGCTCACCTTGATTGCCTTCCTACTTGACCAGTGTTAATTGGATTACTCAATGTAGCATATTAAGCAAGTGCATCAATGTTTGCAGGATCAGGGCCATAGCATTCATTTTTTTCCCCTCCCAGAGAATGAATTTTTATAAATACACACACATACACTTGCAGCAAACCAAAAATGTATCAATACATAAGTATATGCGCATGCCCCCAAACAGCCATTCGAGAGAGATATTACTGTGAATTTGTATTGATTGAGAGCAGACAAGCAAACACTGTAATACCAGAACTTCATCCCCAGAAGTCCTTCCTAAATCTTCTTATAGTGCTTTTCTGGTGAGGTAAGATGTCAGCTACAAACAAAGCACTTTCCTTCACTCCCTTCTTTCTGGCTGTCCATGGTTCACCACACTAGTTGCTGTGGAATTTATTGCGCGCTGACTTGCTCCTTGTTGGGGGAGGGAAAAGCCCTAACAAAATACTTATAGCTATAAACAATACTGCTTCCAGTTCATAGGTTCCTAATGAAATGCCTTTGCAAGGCAGACAATTCAACATTGAAACATTTGCTATTTACAGCAGCAAGGTACAAGACAGTGTCACGGAAGACTTGTAATACAATGTAATGCTTGCTTATATGCTGTTGAGTAAACACTCCACACTGCAACCTGGCATGGGGCTACAGTGAAATAATGGATCGCACTGGAATGGTTACACCATCATTTAGAGATGTTCTTTTGATTCCAGTTACTGACGTACAATTAACTTTGAATCTATTCTGAATGAAACAAATGTCCAAAGACAGTGACGGTAAACAATCAAATGAAGAGAAAAATTATCCAGAATGGTTTGACTTTTAAAGAAATATCATCTATTTGAAATTCTCATTTCTGTCTGAAAAGTTCCTCTTCAGTACTTAAGAGGAATAACTAAAAATGATTATAAACAGAGAAGTCAGCCAAAAAAATCTTTTTTTTTTCATGTTGTTTATTGTGTGCATGTGACAGCACTTTGTGTATAGCTGGACTTAGGGCTTCCCCTGTATAGTAACCAGTTTCTGTCTTGCTAATGAGATCCTTGTCAGTGTCAATGTGAGAGCAGAAAAACACTCATAAAAATGTTAAGGGTCTTTTCAAAAATTCAGGTCATGGTATTTAAAGAGGGCTTTTTAAAATGAGTCAGTTTCAAAAAAAAATCAATTTGATGACATCCCTTTAAGATAATGAAACACTTCCATATTTTCACTATTAGCATGATGGAGTAAGAAATACACAAGTAATATGTGGGGGACCAAGCACTCTGTATAGTAAATCAGTTAGACTTTTGTCACTGACTTATGTGGAAGCATGAGCAAGCCTCCTTTATTTGGAAGATGCTCCATTTCTAACACAAAGTAATGAGCTACTTTGCAGCACTATTGTTTTTGGTATAGTAGTTTGTGATCTCATCTCCAGTAAGCATATATAATGTTTTTATGGGATTTGTTGGAAAAATCAATGTTAGTAGTACTTGGTAGGCTTCGTTAGTCGTACAGATTTTCCCTGAATCAAAATGTTTTACTATACTATTTAAACACACAAAACCCTATTATCTAGTTTGCCTGTCCACGTCATGAAAAGTCAAACAAACTACATTCTTTATGCCACAGGACTTCACAGAACACTGCGATGAAATTAGTTTACCCAGAAACAGAACTTAGCCCAGAAGTTTTCAAATTCTAGTTGTCTTGCACAGAATCCAGGACTATCATCATAAATGTGCAAACATACAGGACAAAAAGGGTTCCATTGTTTTCAGTGAGATAAATAACTTTTTATTGCAGGCAGTTCCACCTTTCAAATGCTTTGGCAATCACCATTTCTTTCTATCCATAGACTATCATAATATGTTTCTGAACACATTCCTATCCAGCTTGTGAGTGAAACAAAATGACTCCTTAAGAAGAAAAAACCTTATTAAAACATAAATTGGAGGAGAGGTAATTAAACAGAAATCATTATCTATACGGATCTGCTGACTAGGAAAGTTCTGGACAAGAGAGGAAACTTTATTTTTTCTACTTTCAGCTTTATACCACCTCCAACTTAAAATGGGAAACTTCACCATGTAGCATGTTCAATAGGCCAAGTCACAAAGAAACCCACTGCTCAGGCCCCTCACAAGGCAAAGTGTGCTGCACTCTGCTCTCACAACACTGCCCTTACATGTTCATAGATGAGAGTCACAAATCAGTTGATTAAAAAACAGCACCAACCCACTGCTTGTGGAAATACAAATACTGCATCCCTTCCACCACAGCAAACTTTCTACAAACTTTAGAGCAGCAGCATAAACATCAAAACCCAGGATCTCCAAACTGTAAGGGGCCAGGTACCAGGTATTAATTTTTAAACCATCCACCAGCAACGAAAATCACGCCTCCAACTCTGAACTACCTCTACACTGGGTGTCTCCCCCCGCCCCCCCGTATCCATAAATACAGAACGGCATTCCTGACGGCCAAACTGCAGTGCTAGTTACCCACTTTGTGCAGTGGAAATCAAGATAGTTTGAGACTTGTTTATAGTTGTCAAGATGCCGTGCACGCCTGGCGAAATAAATAAACCCTCACCGATCAGCTTTGAAAATTAAAAAAAAAAAAAAAAGCAGATACATTTTGCACTCTGTGAAGATACCATATGTAGGGCGTTTGCATATCAAACACTAAGACAAGCGCAATGTGCTCAAATTTGCGGTAAGTTACTATAGCCTAAGAAAACAAGTCTTTCCTGATCATGCTAAACTATCATTTTCATACAGCAAATGTTTCTATTTACATTTCTGCAGGAGACCTTCCCCCCCTTGCCGCCTCCTAAAAGCACAAAAAGTTCACATTCGCTCTTCGTGTTCACGGACAGACAGACACCGGGTTTAACCAGTAATCCCTATTTACTGCCAAAACTCAACCAGCAAACAAAAACAAGACAAGCTTGACTTCCCGGCTCGCTTATGCCAAGGATTGAATTGTCTATTTAAAGAAGAAGCAAAGGAAATAGATAGCAAGGTTAAACTAAAAGGTATCGCACAAGAGCAAAAACAGGCTGCATCTTTCCCCCCAAACCCGGTTCACACGCCCCTCCCCAAAGAGAGATCAGTTAAAAATATAATCACTGCAATCTTCCACGCTGCAAACATTGTCTGGATCTAGGCAGGTTTCAAAATGGGAAAATGGGTTTTTACCTTGATGCAACACTGAGCAGGAGCCTCAGACATGTCTCACAGAAGGGGGGGGGGGGAGAGAGAGATCAGGAAGTTCTCAGTTTTTTTCCACTTTCCTTTCCTCTCCCCAACCCAGAAATCCTTCACAGACAGACGTAATCATTTAAGGAGAAGTTACTCCAACCATCTTTCCAAATAACCCCAAAGATCCTGCAGATCTGTCCCTGGGAGAGGCAGCCCGCATAGTTTTGTTGAGATGTTTGCTTGCTGGCTTTTTTTCCCTTTGAAGGAAGGGGTGAATATGTTTGATTTAATTTGCCGGTGTTATGTTTTGAGATCTGAAGGGTGAGGCTGGTTTTCTCGCTCTCTCCCCCTCTCCGTGAATGTTTTCCTTCCTGGAAGAGAGAAACTGAAAGACAGAACTGAGAGAAAGCTCTTTGCTCATTGATCTTGAGAGTTTCAGGGCTGAAACTGACGTGAATTCCCAGCACTGAGCTCTGCCTCTTAAAGGAGCCGTGCCACCAGGAAATAAAAGCTCATGTTACCGTCAGGCAATAGGGAAATAAATGCAGGGCATGGTAAAGGGAGAAAGAAAGGGGGGAATCTGCTGACACAAAAGGGTGTCCAAATTGATGGAGAAACTAGAGAAGGGAGGGGGAGTTTAATAGTTATGTTCTCAAACCTGGTGCAGACACAACAAACAGACCAGGAAACAAGAAAATGGGATAATAAAGGAAGGAAATAAACAGATTGTTTTTATTGATAGTTCATCGCCCGAAGATCTGTTAAAATTTAAACGCAGAAACGTCTGTGTGGAGGGGAGAGTAAGGCTTAGAAATGTTACATCGATCTTTGCTCCAATAACTGCAGAATTGTGACTAGCCCGCCGCAACCCCCTCAAAAATTACACACCGGTAACAACGGTAAAGTGTGTGTAGGGGGAGCGGGGGCTAAAGAAGAAAATGGATCACAACGTGAGGATCAAAAAGATTTGAGGAAATAAAACAATAGGCTTTGTTCTGCTTGCCGAACGTTGCCTCTTTAAGAAAATTACCAGGAAATGGGAGCTCGGGTTACAAACTGCACACAGGGAAATCTGGGCAGAGAGGTACACACAGGAGACAAAAGTATGAAGGGGGCAGTGAAGAGACAGAGCGGATAAGACAAGAAAAGAATCCTTTAGCCAAAGAGACAGAGGGGGAAAGAAGAGAGGAAACTATGCAGTAAATCAGAGGTGGAAAAGTTCCTTACCAGAAAATATGTATTTAGCATTAAAAAAAAGAATGGATAGTAACGCTTCCCTTCCCAAAGGAGAGAACTAAACTGCATTTGGCATGGGTTAGGTTTCAGGGCTGTTCATTTTAAAGAATCGGCTGCTGGCTTGCAAGTGAGTCTTTAAATGAAGCATAATGGCAATACAAGATGTTAAAATAAATGTTTTCCATTTGATTGCAAAATCAAAGAGATTAAGAGAAGAGAGAGGCAGGAAAGAGTTTAGTTATGTCCTCAACTCACCAGGGCTAGTCTGATATTCAAAGCCCTATTCCCAGCTCATTGAAAAATGGGGTCTAGTATCTCAGGCAGATTTTTTTTCCCCTAAAAGGGAGAGGGAAATTGTCCTTTACTTTTTGTTGTTTTTTAATCTGCATTGGCAGGAAAATGTATTAGATTAGTGACTGGGTCTCTTCCATTCTATGTGTTAACTGTTCATATATCTATAAAAGTAAGTTATATTGTATTGTATCTGACTTATTGAGCTAGAACTCTATCATGTTCTATGTACATACTGTCTGTCTGTCTAGCTATTTATCAAGTGCAGTGTTGCCAACTCCTGATTTTGCAATGGTTTTCCTAAAGCCCCAGATACTGGAGTCATGTAATCGTATAAGAATCTCAGCTTTCATCTTTAAGTTTCTAGTCCTCATGCTTTTCAAGAAAAGACTGACCCTTAAAGACTCACAAAACATATAAGGCAAGTAAAGAGAACCCAACATTTTTTAATCGCATGATTTTTAAGCGAATGTCAAAATTTGGGGGTCCTGATTCCTTATTTTTGAATGTTTGGTGTTGGACATGGGGCTTCCACCATGTCCCTTTGGAGACTATTTCATGGTCTAACAGGTCACACGGCGAGGAAGATATTTGGGCTACCTTTTCATTTGTCTAGTTTCACCCAATTACTCCTAGTTCTACGGATTATTATATTTATTGTACCAAACCATTTCTCTCCCTCCTAGATATTGGCACCTTTCAAGTACTTGTGCCCAAATATCACAATCTTTCTTAGGGCTTGTCTACACTTAAAATTCTACATGCTGTTGGAGTGCTTCAGTGAATCCTTGAGGAGGTCATTTAGGGATTTGGGGATTGGTCCTGCTTTGAGCAGGGGGTTGGACTAGATGATCTCCTGAGGTCTCTTCCAACCCTGATATTCTATGATTCTATGAAGACACTGCCTATGCTGGCTGCTGGGGTTCTCCCATCAGCATAGCTAATCCACCACCCCACGAGGTGGTAGCTATGCTGATGAGAGAATTCCCCCATTGACCTAGCACTGTCTCTATCAGAGGTTAGGTCAGTTTAACTGCGTCGCTCAGGGGTGTGTATTTTTCACAACCCTGAGTGACGTAGTTATATTGACCTAATTTCCTAGTGTAGACCAGGCCGTAGTCACTGGATTTAGTTCTTTTCCTCTTTCGTTCTTTCCCGCAGGGTAATAAACTACTAGAAGCTAAAACTTTAGGGAAAGTTAAATAAGTTGCCAGCTATCAAAAGTATTTGACTGAAGCAAGGAGGGTAATATATGGGGTACCTTTGGAGATTTAAAAAAAAAAAAACCACAGGAAAATTGTGGTAGTAAGCAAGCAGTCAATTAGTAAGTAAGGAAGAGAAAACATCCCATCAGCAGCAGTGCTGGTTACATTTAAGGGCAGGACTTCCCTGAGAAACTAATACTAGGGTATCATCAGATATTTAGAACCAAGCTATATATCCCCCTCCCATAAGGTGCTATAAGTGCCAATGATATAGGCAAATGTTTGTAAAGGGAAAATGAGATGCAGTAAATGTGGGGTGATTATTCCTATGAAAATTGTGTAAAAGGGATGGAGATCAAGTGTAGTAGCTGTGGTGGGAATCTGTTTGGCACACAGGCTGTATTGTGGCAAAAGAGACATCTAAAGAGATACAAAAGACTAAAATTGTTATCAAAATCTTGTGAGGAAGCTGTAACTAGGAAAAAAGAATAGAAAATCAGCACAGGAAAAGAACTGCTGATGCAGCCTCATTCTATAAAAAATATTATAAACCCTGCAGAAGGAACTGGTGCTAAAATATTAATAGAGAAAAAAAGAAAGGTTTATTGCGTGTACGATAGAAGTGATAAATTGAACATCATATATAGTGGGGGGAATCAGAAAAAATTAAAATTATAGCCAGGGTCATGGAAAATACTTGTGTGTTGGTAATCTGTTAATGGATCATTTTCATGCAATCTTGAATGAGGGCAATAGTGAAATATGACTAGATGGGGATCACAGTATTTTGCTGGAATGTGCACAGTTTGATAGCACATGCTCAAGAACAAAAAGAAAATATACTAAACCAGATCTCATATGTATCCAGAAAACATGGTTGGTTGAAAAGTTTGCTTTGAAAATTCCAGGCTTTTAGACAAGAACAAAAACTAAGTAGAGATGGAAGTGTTTGTACTTTCATAAGGGAATGATTAAATTACACCCAAGTAGAGAATGAAGAAATAAGTCTCAAATATAATGCTGTTGAGAGCCCAGTGGAGAGGAGAAATATTTCTTTAAAGATTTATAATATCTATAACCCATATGGGACTTTAGAAAGCTCAGAATTACAAGAAATAATGAAGAATGCTAAAAGACCATATATATTATATACGTGACCTAAACAGTCATAAATAAACTATGGAGATGTAGGACAACTGGTAGTAATGGCACATGTCTATAAAGACTCATTGATGAAAACAATCTAGTGTTTTAAAACGATGGCACCCCCGCTAGATTGAATGCAGAAGATGGTGGGTTTTCTTTCTTAGACTTGATATTGCAAGCAAATGCAACTGAGAAATATATAAGGAAGGAGGAATGGGGAGTGATCATTTCCCTATACTTATTACTTTTCGAGGACAAGGTAAGTTTGAAAGTAGTAGAAAATGACCCACCTTAAATCTTAAGAAAACTAACTAACAATATGAAAAATACAATTAATAGTGAAAGTCTAATGAAATATAAAAGAACTAAGGCCATAGCACGAAGAATTTAAAAAAAGAGTTGGAGAAAGTATTGTGGGAGATCAAATAAAGATACGAAAATATATAGGCAAATTAGAAGAATGAGTTGAATTTAGACTGAGAGTAATCACATCCCAGCTCCTATTGGAACTGACAAAAAAATAGTTAGAAGTTCTGATAATGAGAATGAGAGAACAGATGTTTTTAGCAGAAATTTTCTGAGGGATGAGTAATGATGAAAATGAAAGTGTAGTTTTGTGCCACATTAAAAGACAATTCATTGAAGAGAGGTATAAACCTGTATGCAGTGGGGAAAGCATGAAGATACTATACTGAATGAAAAGTTTTATGTGCAGGAACTTGAGAAAGCTATTGATATAAACAAAAATATGTCCCCAGGCAAAGATAATGTCTGCAATATAGTGTTCAGATATCTTTCTGAAATCAGTTTGAGGATACTTTTGGAATTCTATAATATTATATGGGAACAATGAGTGATATTGGTAAGGTGAAAAGATGCAGTAATAATTCCAATGAGAAAACCAAGCAAAATATCCACAAAAGAGGATGCCTATAGACCAATTGCCTTTACGTCCTATCTGAGTAAAATTATAAAGATAATGGTGAATGACAGATTGGTTGTCTATTTGGAAATCAATGGCATTATGTTTAAGGTGCAGAGTGGTTTTAGGAGAGGAAGATGCGCCATTGACCATATTGTTAAACTGGAAACTGAAAAACAAAAAAATATGAAAAAGAAAGGTTTCATGATAGCTATCTTTCCAGATATTGAAAAAGGATACAGCATACTGTGGAGGGAAGGCTTATTGTACAAAACAGGCACGATCAGGATCAGAGAATTTTTGAGTAAAAGGACCATGCAGGTCAGAATTGGGAATTTTGTGTCAACTATATATAACATTAACACTTCCCTGCTGTGTACCATTTTTATCAATCAGCCCTCATTGAATATTATGGCAAATGATCTTCCAAAATTAGTAAGTGCTGGGGTAGTTGTCACTCTATTTGCAGATGATTGTGCTTTATGGATTAGGAGCAGAACCTTGAGATGGCAGAAAAGAGAATCAACAAAGCATTACAAGAGACTTCAGGTTGGAGATGTGCATGGAGTTTCAAGTTCTCCACTGCTAAAATGAAAGGATTGATCTTTACAAAAGAAAAGCTATTAAGGAATGTTAAGTGTGTAGGTATGGAGAACAAATATAGTTAAGAAGTTTAAATTCCTAGGGGTAATATTTGATACTAAATTACTTTGGAAGACTCATGTAGGATGTTAAAGAGGAAATGCAAAGGAAAGATCAACTTGCCTAAAAGTATTGCTGGGACTTCTTTAGGAGGAGATAAGAAAACACTGCCAATGGTATAGAGCCTTGATCAGACCAGTTATTGACTATGGCTATCGAGCTTTTGGATCAGTATAAAATCAGAATTAAAAAAATTAGATTTAATGTAAGCACAGGCAGTATGAATTGCATGTGGTGAAGTTAGTACAACACTCACATGTGCTGCAGAAAGCTGCTAGTGATATGCCAGTTAAATTATGATTAAAATTAGTGGGCCTAACTTTCTGAGCCAAATTAATGAGAATTGCAATGATGAAAGTACCAAACAAATATATGAGGATTGTTGGGAATTCAACAGGTGACCTCTAGCACACAGTGTTAAAACTCCAGATGCCATTTGAGTTAAAATGTGGATGCAGTAATTAAAAGACAGGGAAAAGCTAACCAAAGTCAAAACTTTTAGTCATGGGCAAAATTTATTACAGATGGAAAGCCACAAATCCAGAATTAGATTTATTTTATAAACTTATGGGTAAAAAGGGAACAATGGGTATAAAAAACGAAGTGTTACCAGCACATAGATGAAACATGGAATTGTTTTTGTCAAATATACACAGATGGGTCCAAAAAAGGAAAAAGCAGGAAAAGCAGGGATGGTATTGTATACCAAAATTAGGAATTAGTACATATAAAAGAATATATGACAAATACAAGACAAAGCAACTAAAAGCACTGTAAGAAATGGAAGAACTAACATAGAAATACCCCTGAGTAAACAGATATTCAGAAGCCTAGTACAGAAAAATTTAAAAAAGGAATGGCAAAAAGTGTGGATGAAAAAAAAAGGAAGATTTTTTTTTTTAAATTGTGCTCTAGAGTTGAGGATAATGACTTACCTCAGGGCCTGGATAGGAAAAGTGAAGTGATTTTATTTAGAGTACTAAGCAGCCGTTGTGGTTTAAACACAAAACTTTTTTTAAAATAAATCAACAAAAAGATGGACTATGTGTGCACTGTACAGTGGAAAAAACAACTGACCACCTTCTATGGGTCTATAAGGGCTTTGCTCAAGAAAGGGAAAAGCTTTCTCAGGGATTTAAAGGACTTAAGGTAAGAAAAGTTACATTACATTATTGGGGAAATGGGGTTGTATTAGAAAGGCACTGTTACATTACCTGACAGACCCGTGGTAGAGCAAGAGATTATAAACAGCTAAGTGTTTAGGAATGATAGCTGGTGGTAAGGTGACAAGATGTCCTGATTTTATAGGGACAGTCCCGATATTTGGGGCTTTATCATATATAGGCGCATATTACTCCCCACTCCCTGTTCCAATTTTTCACACTTGCTATTTGGTCACCCTAGCTGGTGGTCCAGTCAAGTCCGTTTTGCCAAAAAGAGTCTGTGAGTGGTGTCACAGGCTGTGAGTAGGCTGCTGTGGAAGGCTCTGACCTAAGGTCTGCAGGAGTCTGGTTACTCCTGGGAGCCCCGTGGTCTTTGCTGGAACAACGAAGGACAAAAGGAACAAGAGCCCAGCAGGAGCTGATGATGGTACTCCTTCCAGGGCAATTAGTCTAAGGGCCCAGTGCTCTATACTAGAGCCAGAAAGACTCCCAGGAAAGAACTAGGAACAGGGCTCAGAAGGTGTGCAGAAGAGAAGTGCAGAAAAACGTTTTTAAGAGAGTTTTTAGTTGGGGGTCCACAGCTAGTGAGTCTACACACTGCTTAGATTGGCTGTCATCCACAGCCCCTCTATATAAAGACAGTTCTCCAAATGTCTATTTTCCTGCTTCTTTTCAAACAGCTGTGTAAGTAGGGGTAGCATGGTCAAAAGGTCGTAAGTGTCTTGTGCACCAAAGTGCCTAAGTCACTTTTGAAAAGTCAGCTCCTTAAGTGATGTTGAAAACTTTATTCAAGATCTGCATTGCCCCTTAAGCTGTCCCCACCTCTTTTCTTGTTCTTGTTACAGCAAAGTAGCACAGTCGCTCAGCCATTTCTGAATAATTGATCTCACATCTTTTATTAACGAGCCCAAATTCTCTCTAGTATTTCTTTTTTCCCTCTTGTCTATTTACAAAAGCTCTTGTGTCCTCCAACACCCCATTGTTATCATTAACTTGTTCTACTCTTCTGCTGGCCTTATCTTTTCCCTGCCTTTATCTTTACTCTGCAGGACTTAACCAACTCACTTATTTTGTTAGCTTTTCCTATCTCCATTAGTGGTTATTTTTTGCCTTCAAAACGTTGAGCGCAATTGCTGTTTCTTGCTCCGTTACGTTTTTCTGGGAAACTACTTTGTTGTGCCTTAATTATTCATTCTGTTTGGAAACTTCAGTCTGCTTCCACACTCATAGATTTTAATACTTTCTCCTATTGCACTTTACTCAAAAGGACCCTCGGTCCTGCAGCTGGGTGCATTGAAGTCCGTGGGGGTCTGCAAGGGTCCACTCACAGAGATTCAATGACAGGATCAGGGTCTTAATGAACAACATGCAATAGGAAAGTATTACAATAATTGAGTGTGGAAAAAATTGAAGCATACCTGCAATTATGGCATAACAGACAACTTCTCCCCAGGAAAAGTCAGATAAGTCAATAAGGCTTTGCATTGGTGCAATACTCTTCTTGAGCAGATCCAACAGGAGAATTAGCATTTAGAGCCTTCATTCTCCCTCAACTTGCTTTCTTGAAACCTACTAACCTGTAGGTCAGTATTCTAGGAGCCCAGCATGCTGTAGTCAAGTTGCTTATAGTCATAAGTGCTAAAGTTGCCTTCATATCCTCAGTCAATTTCTCCCTATTGGTAAAGAGTTCATCTACTCTTGTGGTAGGAGTCTCTGGTGCCTGGATCATGATGTTGTTCTCTATGAACCCTAAGAACTTCTTTGAAGATCAGCTGTTGGTCTTCCATAAGATGTCTGAGTAGATAGTTAAATGTGCAGTATCCTGGAGCTTGGAACTCTCAGACTTGAAGCTTTTCATTCTTCCTCTCATAGGAGCCTATGCCTCATTGAAAGTCAGAGCGTCTTAGGCTTCTACGGCTCAGATCCTAAAAGGTAGTTAGGTGCCTAACTCCCACTGAGATCAATGGGATTTAGGTGCCTGAATATCTCTGAGGATCGGGGCCTCAGTCACTCACCTCTGTTCAGCCATCATGAGCACCACCTCCCACTCAGATACAATCACTCTTCACTGGGACTCTAGGTTTTCTTTCTCATGCTGTTGCCACCTCACATGAGACCTCCGAGCCCACTGCATTATATTTATACTGGGCGGTAAATATACAAGAGCTGGTGGCTAAAGGGCAGGGAGCCCTGTCATGACTTGCTCCGGATAAAGTCAAGCAGATGTTATCTGATGCCCCAATGACAATTTTTTTAAAAAAGAAAGAAGCCAAAAGACTTAAATAGCTCTGGGTGCAATTTAAACAGAAGAGAGGAATGAAATAGGACTCAGCAAGATGCACTCATGAGTAAATGAGAACAAGTGTGGCTGGGATATGGACCATATTTCAAAGTGTCTGAGTTGGATTTGTTTTTGCTAGAGGTGAAGCCCAAAGTAGCACCAAGAGTTCAGGTCACTGAAGCATTTCCAGTCCACAGAACCTTTTCAAGTCCCAGCTGCATCAGAAGGAGCAGAAGACACCGGGAATGGATGATCTATCAAGGAGGGGCAGCAGCTGTGGAAGGAGCAGCTGGAAGAGGAGAGGTCAGGTACAGGCTGAATCCTGACTCCAGCCCTAGTAGTAGGGGCAGTAGCCACAGGAAGTGGGGAGCAGGAGAACTGCAGAGAGGAGCTGATGGAAACCTCCCTCAAAGAGGCAGCAGTGGAGAGGTGGCAAAGGATTTGGAAAAGTAGGTGAACCAATCAGGGTAAAATCTCCTCATTTGACCTACTTTAACCATGGTTTGCTTGCAGGTGTAAGTAGTTGGAGTGGAATTCTTTGTGTCTTTTCAGATACACAGTCAAAGTCTGATGGCATGAGTGGAATAAAGCTGTGCTACAGATGATAGCTCAGTCCCTGAATGAGGCAAAGCCCAGCTAGGGTGCACAAAATTGTACAAGAAATGAGCCAACAGTCTTCAGGATACATAGAGTTGGATTATATTTGCAAGCTCTTCTCCATAGCTTTGAGGGCTAGAATATTACTACTTTAAAAAAGGAAAGCTCAGTCATACATAATCACATGACTCCAGGACCTGGACCTTTAAGGAAAACACCAGATATGATGAGACTTGCAGTAAAGTTGTGATAGGCAGCAATACTACATTCCATTAACATGTCACATTCTAAACAAAAAAATTAAAACCAAAATTAAAAGCTCCTTGTCAATAAAAAACTGCATGATCAAGTGTCTTAAATTATTTTGGCGGGTGCGTGTTTCTCTGACATACTTAATATCTTCCAAAAGAACTTTATAGAGTTGATGCCAAGTTATCAGCCTGTAGATATTCTGTAATGTTCTCACCCGCTGGTGCTTTATTGTGTTGTATCGCTCCATGGTCAGTGACAGGATTACAATCATCATGCACGTTATACACTGTAATGGACACGTTCTCATGCATGTCATTGTAACCCTCTGTCTTGCTGTCTGTAAACTGGTGACATAAATTGTTTTGCACTCTGTCATAAACAGACAGTAGGAGTTCATAGCACAGAAGTACTTTATATCTCTTTTGACTGTAAAGGGTTAACAAATTCAGTAAGCCTGGCTGTCACCTGACCAGAGGACCAATCAAGAGCCAGGATACTTTCAAATCTTGAGGGAGGGAAGTTTCTGTGTGTGCTGTAGAATTTGGTTGTTGTTCTCAGGGCCGTCCTTAGGATTTATGGGGCCCTATGCAGTATTATTAAACTGGTGCCCCTATGCTGGATGGCAGCCCAAGCTCACAGCCTGGTGGGGCAGGGGGAGGAGGGATGAGACAGCAAAGGATAATGAGATGCCCGGCCTGCCTCATGGTGGCGAAGAGTCACAGTTTCCTGCAGAGACTCCCATACCCTCTCCCTTATGCAGAATGGACATGAAGAAAGTACCTAATTAAAAGCACTAAAATTTGGGAATAAAAAATGTCAGTCACAGGTTTTTTGATATACCGTGAAGTTTGTCAGAGATTTATTTGCAAAAACTTCCTAGTAAGGGTGAGTCAGCTGTCCTGCTGAATACAACGTTACATATAATGGAATACATGCTGCAGCTCTTCTCTGTTTTACATTTTCTTAATCAGTATTTCTAAGCTGAATTTATATTTTAAATGTACTCAAACCTTAAGCCAGCATTCCAGATTACTACACATTATTTAAATTAATCAGATGAGGTTAGCGATGTCATAACAAATGTTCATTGCCTTTTTAGAAAAGGGAACCTAGACTTTAGCTTTGTGTGATTCCATAACAAGCAGACATGGTTTGAAATTTCACCACTTTTAAA
>NC_133769.1:135542716-135565781 GCF_003597395.2 Chelonoidis abingdonii | reverse complement strand
AACCCAGGGAGGGGAAGCCTGGGAGAGGCAATGGTGGGGGAAAGGGTTTTTCTTTCCTTGTGTTAAGATCCAAAGGGTCTCGGTCTTGGGGTTCCCCAGGCAAGGTTTTGGGGGGACCAGAGTGTACCAGGTACTGGAATTCCTGGTTGGTGGCAGCGCTACAAGTACTAAGCTGGTAATCGAGCTTAGAGGAATTCATGCTGGTACCCCATCCCTTGGACGCTAAGGTTCAGAGTGGGGAATTATACCATGACACAGCCAGATTAACATTATGTAGTAGATTTAATACACACAGTCCAATCTGAGCAACAACTTTGTACCCATAGTATCTGACCACACACCTGCCGTGTGCCTGATATCCCTCTGTATGTGAAAAATCCCATGCCAGGGGTCCAACCCTGTGAGTGCTGAACACCCGCAAATCCCATTGAGCCTGTTTCTCCACTCTGTTTGATAGATTTTACAGTGGCGTATCCCCACTAACTTCAGTGGAATCACAATGGTGGAAAGGAGACTCCAGCCCAATGGCTTCAATGGGAATAGAGGGCACTCCGCACAGGGCCGGTGCAACCATTTAGGCGAACTAGGCTGTCACCTAGGGCGCTAGGATTTGGGGGACGGCATTTTCTTTGGTAGCGACCACAGTGGCCAGATCTTCGGCCGCCCCGGTCGCCGCCAGCATTTAAGAGGAGGGAGCTAGGGCAGGGGAGCGCGGGGAGGGCTGCCTGCAGCAAGTGGGGGGGATGGTATGCAGGGGAACTCCCCGCCCCAACTCACCCCTGCTCTGCCTCCACCACAAGCACGCCGTCGCTGCCGCAGGGGGGGCACCTCAGGGCGGAGGGGGGGAGCTGCCGGGGGGTGGCACCTCAGGGTGGGGGCTTGGGGACAGGGGAGGGCGCAAAGTGGAAGTTTCGCCTAGGGTGCAAAACATCCTTGCACCGGCCCTGACTCCGCATCTTGCCAGATAAAGCCCCAGGTGAATGACAATACCAGTGTGAGCGCAGCACCTAGGGCACAACTGATTTATCTGCTTTGCTTTTCAATAGTTCCAGCGGTGTCATGATGTAGGATTTTATAGCCTATTAAATCATACCTGGCATTTATGGATCTAGTTTAGTGTGCATGCATTAAGGATAGGCAGTAGTCTCTCCACAGTCTGGAAGCAACCAGCTTAGGTAGCAAATAGTTCCTATTTTAAAGTCATATTCTGCATACCCACACTCTATATCTTTTCCTTGGAAAAATTGATTTATTCTGAAACTTGCTACAAGACAAAGATATGGGAGGGCAGGGAATCTGTCAACTGCTTTTTGAGTTTTTGAGCTATTTGATCATTACAAATACCCTGATTTGACATGGACTTTTTTCTAACATTTCTTGTTAACCTTTCTAGGTCAATAATGATCAGTTACTGCCCTGAGAGCTTTGCCATTGATCAGGCATTATATGTGAATGGGTGTTGTTCTCTTCTGGCTGCATCTTGGAAAAACAAGGATATTTCCAAGGGAGACGGTTAATATAGCCAAGAATGATGCTAAGGTTATGGCCAATGGAGGCAAATGAGTGGTCTAAGCCCTGGTCTACACTATGAGTTTAGGTCGAATTTAGCAGCGTTAGGTCGATTTAGCCCTGCACTCATCCACACGACCAAGCCTGTTTTGTCGACTTAAAGAGCTCTTAAAATCAGTTTCTGTTATCCTCCCCAACGAGGGGATTAGCACTGAAATCGACTTCACTGGGTCGAATTTGAGGTAGTGTGGATGCAATTTGACGGTATTGGCCTACGGGAGCTATCCCAGAGTGCTCCATTGTGACCACTCTGGACAGCACTCTCATCTCAGATTCACTGACCAGATAGATAGGAAAAGCCCTGGGAACTTTTGAATTTCATTTCCTGTTTGGCCAGCGTGGCGAGCTCATCAGCACAGCTGACCATGCAGAGCTCATTAGCACAGGTGACCAGGCAGTCCCAGAATTGCAAAAGAGCTTCAGCATGGAACGAATGGGAGGTACTGGATCGATTGCTGTATGGGGAGGTGAATCCGTGCAGGCAGAACTCTGTTCCAAAAGGCGAAATGCCAATATATTTGCCAAAATCTCCAAGGGCATGAAGGACAGAGGCTACAACAGGGACACACAGCAGTGCCACATGAAAATTAAGGGGCTGAGGCAAGCCTACCAAAAAACAAAGGATGCAAACAGTCACTCCGGGTCAGAGCCCCAGACATGCCACTTCTATGATGAGCTGCATGCCATTCCAGGAGGGGCCCCTACCACTACCCCACCACTGTCCGTGGACACCTGCAAGGGGTGAGTCTCACACAACAGGGATGAGGATTTTATGGATGAGGAAGATGGGGAGGAGGAGGAGCTTGAGGATAGCGCACAGCAGGCAAGTGGAGAATCCCTTCTCCCCAGCAACCAGGAACTGTTCATCACCCAGGAGCCAATACCCTCCCAACCTTCTCAAGATGGGCTCCCGGACCATGAAGCCAGAGAAGGCACCTCTGGTGAGTGTACCTTTGTAAATATAATACAGGGTTTAAAAACAAGTGTGTTTAATGATTAATTTGCCCTAAAGACCTGGGATGCACTTGAGGCCAGAATAGCTACTGGAAAAGTCTGTTAACGTATCTGGGGATGGAGCAGAAATCCTCCAGGGACATCTCCATGAAGCTCTCCTGGAGGTACTCTAAAAGCCTTTGCAGAATGCTTCTGGGGAGGGCAGCCTTATTCTGTCCTCCATGGTAGGGCACTTTACCACGCCAAGCCAGTAGCAAGTAGTCTGGAATCATTGCAGAACAAAACATTGCAGTGAATGGGCCCAGGCTTTGGTGGCATTCAAGCATCATCCATTCTTTATCTCTCTGTGTTAGCCTCAGGAGAGTGATATCATTCATGGTCACCTGGCTGAAATCGGGAAATTTGTTTAAGGGGACATTCAGAGGTGCCCGTTCCTGCTGGGCTGTTTGCCTTTGGCTGAAAAGAAATAATCCCCACTGTTACCCACACGGTGGGGGAAGGCTCGTTCATGCTGAGCTGTTCGCGTTTGGCCGACAGGGATCTTCTCCGATACTAGCCATGCGGTGCGCGGGGTAGAGGGAAGGATCATCCCCGAGAATTGGGCGTGCTGGGAGGGTTGGATTGTGCTGCACATTCACCCTAAAACCGCAGCCCCTCCTTTTAAATGGCCAACCCAACAGACTTTGCTTGGTATGGGAAAGGAGGGCACCGCTGTCTGAAGCCATTCCCACATGTTATGAAGGTTGAAGAAGCTGAAACCCTTTGCCTTACCATGGCTGCCTGCAAGCCAAATTCTGTTGCCCAGCCAAGCATATGCGACGTCTCACACCAAACCGGCAGGCACTCAATGTAAGAGGCAAAATGCGACCTTGTACCAAAAGCACATGTGCTATATAATGTGAATTGCTTGATTCAGTGTGAAATAGTCTTCCCTTTGTTCTCTAAAATGATATTTTTAAATACTACTTTCCCTTTTTTTTCCCTCCCGCAGCTGCAAATGTTTCTACGTTCCCCATCATCTCCATCCCAGATGCTAGCGCAGATTAGAAGGTGAAAAAAACACACTCACGATGAAATGTTCTCAGAGCTCATGCAGTCCTCCAGCATGAAAGAGCTCAGCAGAATGCACGGAGGCAAACAACAGCAGAGTCCAGGAAAGCGTTAAATGAACACAATGAGAGGAGGGAGAAGCACGCTGAAAGGAGGCAGGATGCAATGCTGAGGCTAATGGGGGAGCAAACTGACATGCTCAGGCATCTGGTGGAACTGCAGGAAAGGCAGCAGGAGCACAGACTGCTGCTGCAGCCCCTGTGTAACCGCCCGCCCTCCTCCTCAAGTTCCATATCCTCCTCACCCAGACGCCCAAGAACACGGAGCAGGAAGGCTCCGGGCACCCAGCCACTCCACCCCAGAGGATTGCCCAAGCAACAGAAGGCTAATCATTCAATTAGTTTTGAACTGTAGTGTGGCCTAGTCCTTCCCTCCTCCCTTCATCCACCACCCCACCGGTGCTTCCCTCCTCACCCACCCCTTCTGGGCTACCTTGCAAGTTTTCCCCCTATTTGTGTGATGAATTAATAAAGAACACATGATTCTGAAACAATAATAACTTTATTGCCTCTGCAAGCGGTGATTGAAGGGAAGAAGTCGGTTAGCTTACAGGGAAGTAGAGTCAACCAAGGGGGCGGGTTTTCATCAAGGAGAAACAAAGAGAACTGTCACACCGTAGCCTGGCCAGTCATGAGACTGATTTTCAAAGTTACTCTGATGCACAGCGCACCCTGCTGTGCTCTTCTAATTGCCCTGGTGTCTGGCTGCGCGTAATCGGCCGCCAGACGATTTGCCTCAACCTCCCACCCCGCCATAAACGTCTCCCCCTTACTCTCACAGATATTGTGGAGCACACAGCAAGCAGCAATAACAATGGGGATATTGGTTTTGCTGAGGTCTAACTGAGTCAGTAAGCTGTGACAGCAAGCTTTTAAACATCCAAATGCACATTCTACCATGACTCTGCACTTGCTCAGCCTATAGTTGAACATCTCCTTACTACTATCCAGGGTGCCTGTGTATGGCTTCATGAGCCATGGCATTAAGTGGTAGGCTGGGTCCCCAAGGATAATTTTAGGCATTTCAACATCCCCAGCGATAACTTTCTGGTCTGAGAAGTAAGTTCCTTCCTGCAGCTGTTCAAACAGACCAGAGTTCCTGAAGATGCAACCATCATGCACCTTTCCCAGCCATCCCACGTTGATGTTGGTGAAGCATCCCTTGTGATCCACCAGTGCTTGCAGCACCATTGAAAAGTACCCCTTGTGGTTTATGTACTGGCTGCCAAGGTGGTCCGGTCCCAAGATAGGGATATGTGTTCTGTCTATTGCCCCACCGCAGTTAGGGAACCCCATTGCAGCAAAGCCATCCACTATGACCTGCACATTTCCCAGACTCACTACCCTTGATAGCAGCAGCTCAGTGATTGAGTTGGCTACTTGGATCATAGCAGCCCCAACCGTACATTTACCCACTCTAAATTGATTCCCGACTGACCGGTAGCTGTCTGGTGTTGCAAGCTTCCAGAGGACTATAGTCATTCGCTTCTCAACTGTGAGGGCTGCTCTGATCTTGGTATTCTTTCACTTCCGGGCAGGGGAAAGCAAGTCACAAAGTTCCATGAAAATGCCCTTACGCATGTGAAAGTTTTGCAGCCACTGGGAATCATCCCAGATCTGCAACACTATGTGGTCCCACCAGTCTGTGCTTGTTTCCTGGGCCCAGAATCGGCGTTCCACGGCAGGAACTTGCCTCATTACCATCATGATGTATGATGTCCAGATTGCCAGGGCCCATGGTTTGAGAGCAGTCTGTGTCGATGTCCTCATCACTATCGTGATCGCGCTGTTGTCGCCTCCTCACCTGCTTTTGCAGGTCCCGCACATACTGCAGGATAATGCACGAGGTGTTTACAATGCTCACGACAGCAGTGGTGAGCTGAGTGGGCTCTATGCTTGCTGTGGTAAGGCGTCTGCAGGAAAGCAGGAGAGCAGAGTTGCAGCAGAAGTGGTGGATGATGACGAATACCACGAGAATGGATATTTATACAGAATGACGAGAGGACCTGCGAGGTGGATTCATGGCACCAGGAAAGCAGAGTTGCAGTGGATGGACTGGAGGACAGCGGTTAGCACCGCGCACATTTCCCAAGGAAGAACACACATACCCGGGAGCACATGACAGACAACATGGAGAAATTCACTATTGAGACAAGAGCAGCAGAGCAGAGTTGCAGTGGAAGTGGTATATGATGATGGTTAGCAGTCCCCCAGGACACAACTGCAGTGGTGTCAGTGAGCTGAACTGAGCGGGTTGCATGCTTGCCGTGGTATAGCATCTGCACGGAAAAAAGGCGCAAAATGATTGTCTGCCATTGCTTTCACGGAGGGAGGGGCGACTGATGACATGTACCCAAACCCACCTGCAACTATTTTTTTGCCCTATCAGGCATTGGGGATCAACCCAGAATTCCACTGAGCAGAAGAGACTGCAGGAACTGTGGGATAGCTACCCACAGTGCAATGCTCTGAAAGTTGATACTAGCCACGGTACTGTGGATGTACTCCACTGAGTTAATCCATTTAATGGGGACACACACAATCAACTGAATAAAATCACTTCCTAAAAATCAACTTCTATAAATTTGACCTCATTTCGTAGTGTAGACATACCCTTAGCTGAGATGGGGTAGGACCAGTAATTCTCAACCTTCTCCATATTGGGAGACCCAACCCATCTAGCTGAGATCCCCTGCTTCCATTTAGCACTATAGGAAGGACAATGTAGCATGACCACCAGGCACCTGTTTGCAACTTCCAGGTTGAGAACTTCACACTTAGACAGATTTTTGTGGCAATTACCTAAAGGAAGTTGTTTAAGGCTTAAGCTGGGCTAGACGAGACAGTCCAGAAGGGTGAACAGAAGAGAGTTATTAAGCAAACAAATGAAACAAACACACAGCTGACTGCAGGGCCGGCTTTATGACCCGCGGGGCCGAATTGGAATACTCGGCAGCAGGGGGTCCTCTCTGGGTTTTCTGTGACACTGAAGGTCCCTCTGCCACTGAAATGCCGCCGAAGACCCCCAGAGCAGGGCCCCCTTAGGTGAAGGCATGGGGCCCTCTTCGATGCAGGGCCCAATTCCGGGGAATCACGTGAATCGGCTTAAACCCGGCCCTGGCAGAGTGATGGTAACAGAAGTTAAAGGTAGAACTAAAACAATGGAGCGGGAAGAAATAGATAAAAGTGGAAAATCAAGGGATGCCCTTTCTAGGACTGCAAAGAGGAGGAGTCTTGGTTCAGAGGAAGCACCATCAACAGATAGTCGGAAGGGGGCAGGAACAGTCTGATAGAAGCATAACTGTGATAGGAGGGAACCAGAGATTCCTAGATAAAATTGTGTTCTAGAGTGTCCCACAGCATGGAAGGCTGCACTGTGATAAAAGAGAGGGAGAAGGAACCTTCATGAGCAGAAAGAGGGAAGGCATCAGCAATATGGAGGACAGATTGTCTAGGCTGTTGCCAAAGCTAAACCTAGATTTTTTTAAAATGGTCAAAAATGCCATATGTGAAATGAAGAAATAATATTTTACTCTGAGATGGCGCCTTTACAAGCGGTAATTAAATGTTTACAACACCTCTGTGAGATAGGTGAATAACTACTTCCATTTTAAAGCTGGGAAAACTTTAAACGCTCCAAGCGCGTGACTGGGGTGGCAAGCCGCGAGGGGTGCCCTGCCGGTCACTGTGAGGGCGGCAGTCAGGCTGCCTTCGGCAGCATGCCTGCAGGCAGGGGTGGCTCTAGGGATTTCGCCACCCCAAGCACGGTAGGCAGGCTGCCTCCGGCGGTTTGCCTGCGGAGGATCCGCTGGTCCTGCGCTTCGGTGGACCTCCCGCAGGCGTGCGGGAACCCACAGGACCAGCAGACCCTCCGCAGGCACGCCTGCGGGAGGTCCGCCGAAGCCGCGGGACCACCGAAGCCGCAGGACCAGCGGACCCTCCGCAGGCAAGCCACCGAGGGCAGCCTGCCTACCGCCCTCATGGCGCTGGCAGAGTGCCCCCCATGGCTTGCCCCCCCCAAGCACGCGCTTGGAGTGCTGGGGCCTGGAGCCGTCCCTGCCTGCAGGAGGTCCGCTGGTACCGCGGATTCAGCGGCAATTTGGCAGCGGGTACGCCAAAGCCTCCTGCAGGCATGCTGCCAAATCCGCGGGACCAGGGACCTCCCACAGGTGCACCGCCAAAGGCAGCCTGACTGCGTGCTTGGGGTGGCAAAAAAGCTAGAGCTGCCCCTGACTGGAGATGAAGTAATTATTGGTATTTGTGATTATGGAGGGAGCAAGGTTGAGGAAACAGAATCAAATGAGAGGGAAGGAAAAGAGGCCAAAAGATCAGATAGATTTCTTAAATGGCTGTATGGCATCTGAATGGCCTGGAGTTCAGGGAAGAAGAGGAAGAGAAAGGGAGAGGAGAAAAGTGGAATGGGAGGAGATGAAGCAGAAAATAACAATGGGAAAGAATAAGGGGAGAGGAGGTGTTCAAAAGGTGTCATCTGTTACAGATAAAAATGTACTTGGCTCTTGTAAAGTGCTGGTCGGTGTAGATTTCAAAGTGCCTTACAAAAGAAGGAAAGTATCATTACCTCCATTTTACAAGTGGGGGAACTGAGACACAGAAAAGTGAAGTGACTTGTCCAAGGTCACATTGCAGCACAGCAAATTATTCCAGCACAAATTATTACTATAAATGCTACCTGAAAGATGAGTAGGACAGAGTCATTCAGGGGACCGGAGAAGATGACCTCTTGAGGTCCCTTCCAGTCCTATGATTCTATGCAATTCTGAGTGGGATGGGACAGAAGAGAAAAAAAAATTGTTATAGGATGTATAATGCCAACTAAAATGTCTGATGAATGTTTGAGGGTTGGCTCCTCTGTACTTTAAGCTACAGGCTAAGGAATACCCACATGCATGCGCACACACTAGCTCTGCCACTGATTTGCTATGTGACCTTGAGCAAGTGTTTTCATCCCATTTCCCCAGCTATAAAATTGGGATTCTACTTCACAGTGGCTTTGAAATTCAATAGTATTTCAAAAGTGCACTGAGATCCTTGGCTAGGAGGGGCAAAGTATTATTACCAGCCTCCATCTCAAATGCAAAAAAAAATCATTCATGCATCTGATGACCTCTATGCTCCCCATTGCCAGACTCAAGACACCACTAGGTCATTTCATATCAGAGACCACTACGGGGCTCACAGCCACCGCACTCATACCAGAATCAATAGAAAATGAAAGAGGAGAAACCCAGAAAATGGGCTGCCTAGCACTATGGGTAACATTTTCAAAAGTGGCTAAGGCCCAGTTCCTCAAAGGTATTTACACGCCAAACTCCCATAAATAAATTGGAGTTAAGCACCTAAAGTGGATCTGAGCCTAAATCCATTGACCTGAAATGGGATTTAGGTACTTCAATTACTTAGGTACTAAGGATTTAGGATAAAATTTTCCAATTTTCAAAAGTGCCTAAAGCCCAGATCCTCAAAGGCATTTAATTAGGTGCCTAACACCCATTGATTTCAGTGGGATTTAGGCACCTAAATGCCATTAACAATCTGGGCCTAAGTGATGTATGTGCCTAAATCCCATTGATTTGTAACCCCATTGATTTGTAATCCCACTGTAATGATTTTTTTTCTTTTTTTGCTATTTTCACTTTTTGTTGCCTTGTCAGAGAAGCATTAATGTAGACTAAGAGAAGGAAGATGATGAGGGAAAAAATACTAACAACAAATCAGAGAGAGATATAGAATTATTACAAAAGAATAGAAGGATCATAATGAAGCATATTTTAGTAATCTTAGTTTGGAATCAGTTAAAAATCTCTATTATTTGAACTTTATCACCTTCCCTCTCTCTTTCTCTAGTTACCAATCTTCTTATCAGATCCGGAGCTTGCCAAGCCAATTTGCGGTAGCCTCATTAGAGATATACAGAGTCCTCAGACTACTATCACATCTGGTCAGAGGGCAGTTGTCAGTGATGCGTGATATGGTCTGTTTTTGGCCACAGCTGCGTGGGGGCGGGGGTCGTCTCATTGGCCCCAGGTGTGAAGACTGGCTGCACATGTGTTATGCTTATACAGAACACATGAGATTTTTTTATAGGGGAGAAGGCAACATGCTGTATTTATTAAGAATACAGCAGTTAGCATATGCCTTTTAGTTACACTTACACACACCATGCATACTGTTTTGCCAGTTGATGTTATAGTTACCAGTCCGGATCAACCTCGTGGCCAGCTGGGTTGATCACGGTTAGGGAGGAGCCGGTTTCCGGCGGTTACAACACAATGCTCTGGGGAAGTCTTGGCAGGACGAACCCAAAGTTTAATGGCAAAGCACCCTGTTTATATAGTGATTTTTTTTTTCATTGGGCCAATGAGTTTTGCTCCGTTGTGCTGTAATTAATTGTTGTTTGATGAGTGCTTGTTTTTTTAATTTTTTTAAATTTTTTATTACAGCTATCTTGTCCCCATTGACAGGTGCCCGTTTTATTTTTAGAGTTGTTAATTTGCCCTTTTTTGACATTTTATAAGGAGCATGTTGCAGCCTTCTGGCACTCTTGCCTTTGTTTTTGGTGGGGTTTTTTTTGTTTGTTTTTTTTGTTACATTTCGTTTAGCGATGGCCTCTACACTTATTTTTTAACACATACATTTCTTATTTACACACAAAACAGAATTGATTTACACAGAACATTTTGAACAGGAACATTACATTGCAATGCAAAAGAAAGATAATCATTGCATTCTTTTACTTCTTTTAAAATGCTAAACCTACAACAAATTGGTGACCCTTAAAGGTCTGTCATTGCCTTGAAATCAGTCCAGACACAGATTCTGGCTGATGTATCTTTACCAATGGCCCATTAGGCCATTCCTTTCTGTTATTTGAAAAGGGTGGCTGGCAGGATATGATCAAATCATACACCAATACATTTAATACATGCTACATTATTCTTTATCCTTCATTCTAAATTATATTAATACAAACATAAAATCTTACTACTACACATTGACCTTGGCCCATTCAAAATCAATTTAGGGCCCATGAGCGGCATGGCAAATCAAAGCCATAAGCCAGGTCAGTTATATGAGACTGGTTTCGGATGTCAGCTGCAGACCATTCTTCATACCACATGGATGTTGCAGAGAAATGTGGGCAGGGCAAGTGGGCTCACAACATGTGCCTCAACGGAAAGCGGGCTCTTGGGTGGTGGAAAAGGTCTGTGTATAGTGGTAGGCTCAGGTTTTCCCCAGTCTTCTCAACCATTCTGGCTGTAGCAACCTTAAGGCAGAAGTGTGGAGTGACATTGCATAATAGGGAGACCCATGGTACTGGTGTGAGTTGAATCATACAATTTATGGTGTGCATTGTTGAGATTAGTTGTTTGTCAATCAATTTGACGTGAGATGAATGGAGCCAGACCACAGCACAGTATTCTGCTGCAGAGTAACAGAGGGCTAAACCAGATGACTGGAGACTTTGAACTTTTGCTCGCCAGGAAGAGCCAGCCAATTTGCTTAGAAGGTTATTACACATCCTCACCTTAGCCACAGTTTTCTTCAGGTGTTTAAAATGTGTGAGAGATCTATCTAGAGTTACTCCAAGGTAGACTGGGCGGGATTCATGTTTCAAGAGATGTCCATTGAGAAAGAAATTCTGTTCTTGGTCTTCTCTGGCATTGTAAAGATAAAACACACTCAAAACTGTCTTGGTCACACTTGGTTGTAAATGCCACTGACTACAATATTCAGCCATCTTAATCAAGTCAGCATTTAGGGTGTCTTCAAGTTCTGGGAATGGCCATGCTTGGATGCTTAAGCAAATGTCATTTGCGTATGTGAACTAGCAGCATTGGATGAGCATACGGTCATTTGCGTACAGGTTGAAAAGCACAGAGTCTCGCGGTAGACTGCTGGTTTGCTTTTTCCATGCGCTAACTCTGTTCCCCATGTGCAATCCGAAATGTCTGTTGTGGAGGAGAAGGTCAACAACTTTGACTACCTATGCTGGAAGTGGTTTTGACAATTTGACTAAGCACCCCATGTGCCAGACCACGTTGTTTTATGCTGTCGGGTCCAGAAATAGAGCTCCCATCTTCAGATTTTTCTAAAAAAAATCTTTTTTGATGAATGTTGTCAAAGCCAGGACTGAATCTGCTCCAGCCTTTCTGAAAATCTGCTTGCTTCATGCTGAGTATTCACTCCACTTCTGGGGAGATGCGCTGAAAAATAAGACACTCTAGCATCTTGAATGGCACAAACAACAGATATATTTAGTCAATAGCTGGCAACATTATATGTCTCCTTTCTCCAGTTTCAGGAAAGCAAAGACTTTAGACATTAGCCATGTCTTCCAAAGTTACTCTTCATTGACCACTTGCAGGAAAGACTTGCATGAAAAACTCTGGGGTATACGTTCTAACTAATACACCCTTCTCATTCCTCTTCTTTTGGGACCATTTTTCTCTAGTTGTACAGTGCCGCCGCCACCTGGCTAAATTCAGTACCACATTCAGAGCTCATTTGGTGGGAGTATCTTGAACTCAAACGTCTTCTTGGTATCTCCAGAATATAAGATAAATGCTGCCATTCAGTCAGAGGCAGATTAAGATTTATTGGGGCCCTGGGCACAAAGAAAATTGGGGCCCCTCACATCCTCCCCTACCATGGGACCCTGCCCCCTGCTCCTCCCCTTCCCTCAAGACTTTGCCCCCTGGCTTGGCTGGAAGCCAGGGCCCGGTAGGAGCTGCCCAGGGAGCCCAGGCCACTGTGGGGAGCCCTGGACCCTCAATCTGCCTTGGGCGGTGCACCCTGAGGGGCAAGGACTGCTCTCAAACACTGCAGTCCCCCATCTAGGGCAGGTGGAGGGCCATGGGCTCCCCACAGCTGCCCAAGTTCCCTGGGTGGCTTTTACCACAACCTAGGACAGTAGACCCCAAATTGTGGGGCACCCCCCCTCGGGGGACACAGAGGAACATTTAGGGGGTGCAGTGGGGCGTGGGTCAGCCCTTACAGGGAATGGGGAGGGAGCGCCACCCATCTCTGCTCTGCTCGCAGCTCTGCTCCGGCCCCACCCCAGCTCTGCCTCAGCCCCAGCCATGACTTTGCTCCTGGCTGCATCCCAGTTGACAAAAGGGGACTTGAGTGTGGGGGTGAGCAGCAGGGTTCAGGTCAGCCCTGTGCAGGGAAGGAGGGGGCTTGAGCAAGTGGCTCGGCCTGGCTCTGTGTGCGGGGGGAGGAAGAGGTGGCTCGGCCTGCTCTGCAGAGGGGCTGGGGGGTGAAGGGAGAGGGGGTTCAGGCCTGCTCTGCACAGAGGGACTGGGGGTGCGACAGGAGAGGGGACTCAGGCTGGATTCACACCACTGAATGAGCAGTGAAAAGCTCCATTGTTCATTACCAGTCCCTCGAGATATCCAGTCCTTCCTGGTGCAGGAGGCAGGCAGGGCTACACCTTGCTGTGTCCAAGCACACCTCTGCAGGGGCAGTGAGTAGCACAAACAGCCCTGGAAACAGGGATTGGATTGGACCAGTACATAACAGTATGGCTTATGGGAACTTCTCCCAAGCTGCTGTCTTGTTCTTCAGAATCTATTCCTTAAAGTAAATCTTTATCTTTTATGATTGTGAAGAAAACCTTGAAAATGCGAGCTGAATGTAACTGATGCACTGATGTCTATGTCAGCCTGAAGAGAGGCTTCTGAAAGTGGTGAACTGACCAATATCTTTTAGAGTATATCTATACTACAGCCACTACAGTGGCATAGATACAGCACTGCAGCTGTGCCACTGTAGTGCTGTAGTGTGGACGCTTCCTACACTGATGGAAGGTGTTTTCCGGAGATCAGTTAAACTACCTCTTTGAGAAGTGGTAAGCTGGTCCAAGGGAGAATTCTACCCTTAACGTAGCCATATCTACACTGGGTGTTAGATCAACTTATATTGCACAGAGCACGAAATTTTTCACAGCCCTGGGCAAAATAAGAAGGTTGATCTAATTAAATGTAGCCCAGGTGTCAGTGAGGGATTAACGCAGATGCTGAGGGATGACCATTTAAAGCCTGATCTACACACAGGTTTTGTACTGGTAGAACTATTTTGGTTAGAGGTATGATTGTCCTACTGAGGTAGTTAAATCAGTACAAGTGTGGATGGAGTTATACTAGTATGAGGTGTTTTATACAGGAATAGCTTGTTCCCCTTTACTGTATAGGCATAGATATACTGGCATAGTTAAAGCATTACAGGTTTTATGTAGCAACAAAGCTTATGTGTTAACATTCTCATATGAGAAAAGAGAGGGAGGATCACAGATCTGCACAATTTGTGAATGATGTCTCAATTGATGCCACAGGAAGGTGGCATTTGGGAGATGACATCATTTCCCCTGGCCCCAGGCAAGAAGGGTCAGCGCAAAGAGCCTATTACAGCCCATTGGCACATCCAAACCCTACCAAGGGGAGCTGAGCTCAAGGAACTCAGCTGAGCTTAGAGCATGCCCAACACCTGCACAATTTCCTGGGAGCACAGGACAACCAACTCTCCCGATTTTTATCAGCTCTTGGCATCATGTGGTTATGTGAGAATCTCAGTTTTAATTTTTAAAGAGAGTATCTATTGCTCCTGACTGCAGAGAAACTAGAAAATGTGACCCCTGAAAGTTAAAAACCAGAAGGGAAATAAAAATAATCCAAACTTTCTTAGTTTAAAAGTCTGATTTTTTTAAGCTAATCATGACTTTTCAGGGCTCGACTCATGATTTTTGAATGCTCGGGGTAGGCAATACTGTGAACAGTGCCTCATTTTGGTGAGTCACGTGGATAGAAATTTCAAGAATACCACTCTCTTTTTTCTCCAGTTCACCCACTGTTTTACAGGGACCCATCCTCATTATTGTAGAGCTCAGACAGATAAAATATGAATAGCTTCTGTGTGAGGGTTTTGAGGGGAGGGAGAATGAAAGGCTGAATACATCCTTCCCCACCTCTAGTGCATCCATAATTCAGCCCAAAGTTTATGCACAGGGAGACTCCAACAGTAGAAAAGTTTGCTACACCCTTTCTACTAGTATAGCAAAGGCCACTGCTCACACACCACAGACAAATGTCTATGGAGACACTGGGCCTGATTCTCTAGTGCTTTTTGTAATGAACTGTAGCTTCATACATGACCATGACTGCCAGCAGGGACGAAATGTGGGACATTGAGCACCATAAGTGTAAGCGCCTATTGCTTGAGAATGCCTCTAGCTTAGTCACGGGGGCAAGCCACGAGAGGGGGACGCTTTTATATGTACTAGGTCAGTGTAGGAAGTATTTGCCTCACTAGAAAAGTTTGTCCCAAGCAGCTGAGGTCCACAAAAGGTCAGATCTCACTTGCATGCTGTCTACAATTGATGCTGTGTTTATCAGCAGGGACAAGAGCACAGTGAGAGTCAACAGTGTAGTTGCTGGAACCTGCTGAGTTAGAGACATGCTCCCATGCTGCAGGCCAACACTTCCACCTTGTGGACCCATCTGTACCTGTGACAAGTGGATATGAAATGCTATCCAATCAGAATGATGGTGTTTCTATCCATTGGGCCAGGCTCTCATCTCCATTACACCAAAGTTAATCCACAATAACTCCACTGACATCAGTGCAATGACTTTGGATTGATGCTGGTGTAATGGAGATCAAAAACTGGCCCACTTCATACTAGTGTAAATTACTACACAAGGTGCAATGCAGTGGGGAATCAGGCCTGTTATGCCTTACACAGGCATCACTTATTTGTTTGTTTCTTTACAAATTCCTCCTCACAGGAGTTAGTCTTTCATACAGATGTTTAAAATCTGCCTAACTAGGCATAAAATACAAAAAAAATGACTTCTTTGTCTGAATATAAACTCACAAGATATAAATTAGGCCCCTCCACACCTGACTGCCCAATATCCCTCAACGAAACAGACAACCCTAGCAATGTGTCCTCACTCACCAAAAATAAACTCCCCAGCCACCCTTCCCAATGCCACAGTCTACCCCCTCACAAACAGATAAGTATTTTCATTTTGTTTAAAAACGCGCCTTGTGCCCCTCATTTTGTTGGATGGCTGCATGTTACAAAATTAAAAACAAATAACTGTTGCCAGCATTCAAGCCCACAACTCCTGACACATTAGAACTCATTCCTCCTGTCCCACCTCCTCCCACTGCGATCCTGGCTACCTGCCCAAATTAAGAGAAAGCCAGAGTAAACTAAGGCATCTAGCATCACATCCTCACATGGTCAAATCTGGGTTCGCACAGACTGCAAGAGGGAGTGAACAATAGAGCCGAGGGCCTTTCACTATGTCTCATCTGCCATGAAGTCCCAGGCAACAAGCAAATTCGATCGAGACACAATGACCATGATAGGGGAAGAGGCAATCTCTGAGACAGCTCTCTGGGCACCTAACTAAGGTTATACCTTCAAGTCAGCGGGACTGCTATGGGTACCCACATGGCCCCACAGTATGCCAACATTTTTATGGCTGACTTAGAACAATGCTTTCTCAGCTCTTGTCCCCTACTGCCCCTACTCTGTTTGTGCTACATTGATGACATCTTCATCATCTGGACCCATGGGAAGGAGGCCCTTGAGGAATTCCACCAGGATTTCAACCATTTCCACCCCACCATCAACCTCAGCCTGGACCAGTCCACACAAGAGATCCACTTCCTAGACACTACAGTGCAAATAAGTGATGATCACATAAACACCACCCTATACCAGAAACCTACTGACTGCTATACTTACCTGCATGCCTCCAGCTTTCATCCAAACCACATCACACAATCCATTGTCTACAGCCAAGCTCTAAGATACAACCGCATTTGCTTCAATCCGTCAAACAGAGACAAACACCTACAGGATCTCTATCAAGCGTTCTTAAAACTACAGTACCCACCTGGTGAAGTGAAGAAACAGATTGACAGAGCCAGAAGTGTACCCAGAAGTTATCTACTACAGGACAGATTCAACAAAGAAAGTAACAGAATGCCACTAGCCGTCACCTACAGCCCCCAACTAAAACCTCTCCAGTTCATCATCAAGGATCTACAACCTATCCTGAAGGATGATCCCTCACTCTCACAGACCTTGTGAGACAGGCCAGTCCTTGCTTACAGACAGCTCCCTAACCTGAAGCAAATACTCACCAGCAACTAAACATCACATAACAAAAACACTAGCCCAGGAACCAATCCCTGCAACAAACCCTGTTGCCTACTCTGTCCCCATATCTACTGTAGTGACACCAACCACAACAGCCACACCATCAGGGGCTCGTTCACCTGCACATCCACCAATGTGATATATGCCATCATGTACCAGCAATGCCCCTCTGCCATGTACATTGGCCAAACACAAAAGAATAAATGGACACAAATTAGACATCAAGAATTGTAATTTTCAAAAACCAGTATGAGAGCACTTCAGTCTCCCTGGACACTCAATAACAGACTTTAACAAAAAAACTTCAAAAACAGACTTCAGTGAAAAACTGCAGAACAGGAATTAATTTACAAACTGGACACCATCAAATTAGGCCTGAATAAAGACTGAGAGTGGATGGGTCTCTACAAAAAGTAATTTTCCCTTTGCTGATACTCACACCTTCTTATCAACTGTTGGAAATGGTCAAGGTCTATCTTGATTGCATTGGCCTTGTTAGCACTACAAAAGTAATTTTCCCTCTCTTGATAGTCACGCCTTCTTGTCAACTGTTGAGAATAGTCCACCTTAATTGAATTGGCCTCTTTAGCACTGACCTTCCATGTGGTAAGGCAACTCCCATCTTTTCATGTGCTTACTGTATTTTTCACTCCATGCATCTAATGAAGTGGGTTCTAGCCCACGAAAGCTGAAGCCCACATACATTTGTTAGTCTCTAAGGTGCCACAAGGACTCCTCGTTGTTCTAACTAAAGCCCGACTCAGTTAAACACATACACCACAACCTAATCTACTACCAAGAGAGATCAAGATAATTCATTATTAACACGTCTGACAGAATCAGAAGTAAATAGGCTGTGCTCTGATTGTCCTTATTGCTGTGAGTTTGTTCTCTTTTAAAAATACATTAGAATGAACCATTAATGGAAACTATAATGCTCCACTTATGAACCAGATACCGGAGCAGATTCTGCATCTCTCAATACTGTAACAGCTCTCCCTAGTTTCCACTGAAGGAATTTATGCATACGGAGTGAATGTGAGGGACTTGATTATTGCAGATCCGGGGTGTATCCAGTATTGCAGAAGTATCCCTTTCAAGAGTCTGATTTGCCTTGTGTGCCCCCAAGTTTCACCTCACTTAAAAACTTATAAAATCAAACATAAACATAAAAAACTGTCACAGCACAATTGCTTGCTTTCTCATTTTTACCACATAATTATAAAATAAATCAATTGGAATATAAATGGTGTACTTACATTTGTGGAAATATTTTTTATTTATTTATTTTTGTTTTAACAAATGAAACCCTTTATAAAATTAATTTTAATATTCAAACATCTTAATATTGGTCCTTTCCTCTCCACCTGGTAAGAATTGTAGCATTACTGTAGTATGTATCAATGTAGAGGACAGTTTGAATTAGTATAATCCAGGAGAAGAAATCTCATTTGCTGACCATCCTTCCAGTTTATAACACTCCAGTTCCTTGGGCAGACCAGCACATTCCTGCTGCTGTATCAGGAGATTTGATGTTGTAAATGGCTCCCCAGTGTGGTAGTTTTCATAGAGTAGGATGTATCTTCCTTCGTAAGCCAACAGTGGGATATTAAGCATTTTGATCAACTGGATCATATTCTGATTCTGTGGTTCTCAAACTGTGATCCATGCACCACAAATGGTCAATGAAGTTCTCCTTGATAATCCACAGAAGTAAACATTTGAAAAACTAAGGGTTTGAGGTGTTCATTTGATGCCAGGTCCATGAGAGGCTTTCTCCCTTACGAACTGGTCTAAAGAATGGAGAACCACATTACTAATTAGGTGTTTCTGTAGTAGATCGGTAGATCTAGAAGGGGTGAGGTAGGAACCACTGAATTTCAGTAGAATTTCAGTTTTGGCAGAATTTAAAAAAAAAATTTAAATTGAGAAGATCTTCTAGTTGTGAAGAACATCTTCCAAATATGAACCAATACTACTCCCTGACTCTGTCTAGCTCCACAAGTGGACTGACTGTCAGACTAACTTCATATTGTTTTTGGATGAAATTAAAGATTGGTTGATAAGAGTAATAATGTTGACGTAATATACTCAGACTTCTGAAAAGTGTTTGATTTGGTACCACATGACATTTTGATTAAAAAACTAGAACGATACAAAATTAATATGGCACACACTAAATGAATTAAAAACTGGCTGATAGTCTTAAGATTTAATTGTAAATGAGAAATTGTCATCAAGTGTGTAGTCTCCAGTGTATCGGTATTTGACCATACACAATTTAACATTTTTTATTAATGACCTGGAAGAAAACATAAAATAATCACAGAAACTCAGGGTGCTGGGCTTCAGCCCCACTGTGCCAAGCTTTACCCTGCATAGGACACCAGGGCTCTGGGGCTTCAGCCCCATGGGGAGTGCCAGGGCTCAGGGCTTCAACCTTATGCAAGGCGCCAGGGCTTGGGGCTTCAGGCCTGCAGCTTCGCTTCTGGTTTCAGCCACTCAGGGGCACTGGGGCTCGGAGCTTTAGCCTCACAGGGAGTGCCGGGGCCCAGGACTTCAGCCTCATGGCTCCACTCCCAGATTCAGCCTGGTGGGCTTGCTGGGACTTGGGGTGTCAGGCTTCAGCTGTGTAGTCCCATGGCTCCCTGAAACTGGCTCACAGCCCTCCCAGGGCACCATGGGCCCCTGGTTGAGAGGCCCTGGACTTGATAAAAAGAACAAGAGTACTTTTGGCACCTTAGAGACTAACAAATATATTTGGGCATAAGCTTTCGTGGGCTAAACTTGATGATCTCTCAAAGTCCCTTCCAGTTCTACACTTCTACATATTCTATATACATGTGAAAAGTCAGTTCTTGCTTCTGTTTGTGCTTGTAGTTGTAAAAAGGAAGACGGAAATAAAAACCCCAAAGGACAAAGCACTGAGCTGGGACTCAGGAGACCTGGATTCTTTTCCTGACCTGCTATGTGACCTTGGGCAAGTCACGTTCCCTGTTCTGTGCCTCAGTTTCCCCATCTGTAAAATGAGAGTAACGACATTAACCTCCTTTGTAAAGTGCTTTGAGTTCTGCTGAAGAAAAGCGCTAATTAAGAGGTAGGTAGAAAGGTGTGTTTTTCAATTAACTTAACTCACCTTAACACTCAGGTTGTAGACACAGTTTAGCACTTTTTAAGCTAGGTTCCCTCTAGCCTAAAATAGGACCAGCTCAAATAATTTAGAAAGGTCTTAAACTATGCATGGGCTTTTCAATGAGGTTAACCTAACTTAGTTGAAAAATACATCCTGTCCAGACGTGGGCTGAATGTTCCTTGTGAAATAATTCTAACATAGTTATAATTCCTTTCTGGATCCAGCTGTTGCAAAATATTAGAAGCCCATTTATGTTTTTTTTAGGAAAAGCTCCCCAAAAAACATGCCTGATTTTTTCCCTGGGTCCAATTTTGTTGTACAGTGTACTTCACTCCATGTTTGCTATGCATGGTTTATAATGAGATTAGTGGAGTGAAAAAGCTTTATGAGATTTAAATAAAGAGTCTCCTGAGTGTCTGGCATTACAAATATATTCTTCTGCATTTCTCTGGGGGCACCGATGTTGCATCCAGTAATTGTAAAGAATTTATCCGTGTCATATTACCAGGCATTTGATTTAATTTTTAAATTGGGCAGTTTCAACTCTTCTTTGTTTCCACCATCATGTAATTTGGTTGATTTCAATCTGTTGGGTATTTGTTTTCCACTTACCACAAAAAGGCCAAAGCATTTCTTTTGACATTTCTAAAGTAGCTATATGGAAAGTCAACTGACAATCAGTGGTGGATTAATGATTTTGCCGCCCCTAGGCCCTGAAATAATTGTCTCTCCGCCCGCCCCTGACCCCGCCCCGACTCTACCCTTTCCTTGCCCCCATCCCAAACCCTTCCCCAAAGTCCTGCCCCCACTCCACCCCCTCCCTGCCCCTATTGGATCCCTTCCCCAAATCCCTGATCAGTCCCCACCTCTTCCCCCAGCGCGCCGCATTTTCCCTCCTCCCCTCCCTTCCCTTCCCCACAAAACAACTGTTTAGTGGCACAAGCGCTGGGAGCAAGGGGAGAGAAACAGGACGCGTCGGCACGCTCACAGAGAAGGCAAGCTGGAGCAGGGGAGCTTCTCCGTGGGTGCTCAAATTTGCTGCCCCTTCAAATTTGCCACCCTAGGCATTAATATGCCGCTGCTGACAATATTTGGGGGACAGTTATTCAGTTGTGATGCTCTATCCTCTTTATAATATTAATCTCACCCCATTAATTTATTGCTAGTAGGTCTTAATTCCTATAATTCTGCAAAAGAAAAGTTTGGATGGCTAATCCCCAGCTGCATTTTTCTAACCATTTCTTTATTCTGATTCCTAGATATTTCATAATTTTAGTGATCCATGTAAAACTGTCACTTCTAAATAATGTAGTCAGGCTCAATTCAGCATGGTAAAACTTCTCAGACTATTTGCCCTTTATATGCTGATATTTTACCAAATTTGGGTGTGGTTCTGCTCTCACACTGATTTCAATGGAGTTATTTCTGATTTACATCAGTGGAGTTGAGAGATCAGAAACAGACCTTTCACTATCACTTCCTGTGTTTCTCCTATTGAGAGGGTAGGATCTTGCATTACTAACTAGATGTCATATGAGTTTATGTTCCCGCTCTCCAGGGTTTATGCTCTTAAAATAATTTTTGTTATTTCTCATTACTCTTGCTAGTAGTTCCAAGGCTAAAGAAATACCAAAGTGGAGATACTGTTCAGGGTAGCCTGGTTAGGCACCTAAAGGGAAAATTTTCATTCATTTGTACTGAAGCTGGTGGATCAGTCTATAAGGGCCAGCAGATAAGGACCAAATTATGCACTCAGTTATGTGATCATGAACCTGGAGTAATGCCACTGAATTAATTAATTCATTGATTTTTGAGACCAGAAGGGATCATTATGACCATCTAGTCTGACCCGCATGACACAGGCCATAGATTTCACCTTGCATCTAGCTCAACAACTTGTGGCTGAACAAAACCATGTTCTTTAGAAGGAAAGCCAGTCGTGATTTTAGACTCCAAGTGAAGGTGGATTTTCCACATCACTTGCCAAACTGTTCCAATGGCTAATTACCCTCTGTGTTAAAAAAAAAATGTGTGTCTGTCTTCCAGTTTGAAAACTCCAGATTAATGCCAGTGTAAATGAGAGAAGAAAGTGGCACAATATATTTATAGAATTTCATACATTCCTTAGCAAACCTAAATCACTATAAATACTGCTGCTAAGTATTTCTATCACTCTTTATATTTTTATTTGTGTATTTAAAGGCAAGAAAAATACAGTTTTTGGATTCACAGCATAACCAACCCCAACCATTAAGAGGCATGAGGTAGGCCTCCAAGAATTGTGGGATTGGAAAAATTATAAATTTGTGGTTTTACTTTTACCTTCTGGAGTTTGAGCCTTTAGGATTCACATTTTCAAACTTTTCTCTACAATGAGGAGGACTTTTTAATTAAGGAAAACTGAGATTCTCATGTAATCACATAGCACCAGGAGCTGGATTTAAGAAAAACAGGAAATATTGCAAGTATGAGAGTTAGCAACACTTGATCTATGACCTCCTATAACTTCTTTAATGTAACTAAAAAAACCATGTACCTTTCACATCATGCTTGAATATTGTTTTCTTGCTTGTCTGTCTTGTTTAATTAAATTGCCAATTCTTTCATGGACTTTTTCCTGTGTTTGTATAGTGTCTACCATAACAGGCCCTCTAAGCGCTATCAGAATACAAATAATAAACAGTAACAACCAAAGGACAGATTTCTGATGCTATTTAGGAATCTACAGATGCAGAAAGGTGCCTAGAGAAGAGACATCCTTGATAAGCAGGAGTTAGGTGCCTAGGCCTTTTGAAAATCCTGCTAGGTGCTTCTCTTCATTTTTAGGCATCTTTAAAAATCAGGCCTTCAGTGACTAGCAAAAGATCACACAGGAAGTCAGCTGGTAATTAAATTTCCTTATGCCAATGCAGTGCTTTAGCCACAAGACTCCCCACCAGCCAGCCAGTACCACGTGCACTGCTTGACTTTCCTTTCTTGGGGCTTGATGCTGGAATGTATGAGGCCACGTCTACACTACGGGATAAAATCGAATGTGCTAAAATCGGTTTTATAAAACTGATATTATAATTTCGATTTCATGCGGCCACACTAGGCACAGTAATT
>NC_133769.1:135538821-135541077 GCF_003597395.2 Chelonoidis abingdonii | reverse complement strand
ATCCGAGTTCAGATTGCTGTCCAGAGCGGTCAGTGTTGCACTCTGGGATACCGCCCGGAGGCCAATAATGTCGATTTCCGTCCACACTAATCGTAATCCGAACTGTTAATATCGAATTTAGCGCTACTCCTCTCGTCGGGGTGGAGTACAGAAATCGATTTAAAGAGCCCTTTATATCGATATAAAGAGCGTTGTAGTGTGGACGGATACAGCGTCAAATCGATTTAACGGCCATTAAATCGATTTAAATGCGTAGTGTAGACCAGGCCTGAGTGCCTTTTGCCAAGCAGTGAACACTTTCAACTCCCATTAAGCTTTCCTGCTCTCTAACTATGTTCTATATCTATCTTAACTGTGATCATTCTATTTTGCGCATTTTAAAAAAAATCCAAGCCTGTCTCTGCCACCATTTGAATCTGATAAGTGCAGAATTTTGGTAAGATTTTATAAAGATGTAGATTTTCATTGGATCTTTCTCAGCTTCAGTTTTCATACCTCAGATCACCTTGGAGGTTTCCTGAATTAATAATTGCTTTGTAAACAATTTCCCTCCCCTGTTATCTGAATCATAATTATGTGCCTTTAATTTGAACATGAAACAGATTTTTCTAAAATTTGATTGATTTAGCTCTAATTTTTCATTTTAATTTCATTAACACCTCAATTCTTTGGGGTGTCTAATAACAGAGCTGGATGTTCTTCAGACATTCAGGGTTTTTTTTTTTGGCTTTGGCTCTTCTTATGTACCTTTCTTTGCCTCTCATAAACTCCTTAAAATATGAATCATCTGTAAACCCCTTTAACTAATCCTTCATTATCTCAAATTAAATATTATTCTTATCTGTAATATTTTGTTTGTCTGTAATTCTCTAACTCTTAGATAACACTACTGTATTGTTTTTGGTTTGAAACACTTTTTTTTTTTTAATATAATGGTGCGGTTTTCAAAAGTGCTTTTCCCTCCATTTGTAAACTAGAGCACTATCTACAGCTGAAAAATGCTAGATTGTCCTAATCCGGAACCCATGGAAATAAATTGAAAGTTTCCTATTAACTTCAGTGGGCTTTAGATCAGGTTCTATAGGAGATTCTTATTGTTAGAATAGCAGTATTTGTCTTATGAAAACACATGCTTAACTTGGGAGGGGGAAAAAGCTTTTTAAGTAATACTCACTTTTAAGTCACAGTTTTGCCCAGTTCCACTATTAATCTGTATGCTTCACAATATAAGCTAATTGCCAATTGAGATCAGGAAGCAATTCCTCTGCCTGTTTCAGAGTACCGCACAACTGGCTAGATGTAGTATGCGGGTAGGGGGGGTTGGCATTCCTTCTGCTGAAGTTATTAGACACTAGCCACTTCAGCGGGAAGGATCATATACTAGAAGGATAATTGTTGTGTAATTCCTATTCTATCTTCTATATCCTGATTACTCTTATTGGTTCTAAATATGTCCTTTGTAATAATTCAAATATAATTTGGCTGAATATCCATAAAAACAGAAAATAAATCACATGCCTCAGAAGAGCTCTTCATATATAGTTACCACTTCCATAAGTAATTTTTATTTGGAAGGAAAAGTGACTATCAATCAATATTTGGCAGTATCTGCATCCCATGGGGCTTAAGCAATCAAATATTTTCATATCCCTCTGTGCCATGTGGTTGCTATTAATACAGTCACAATATCACCCCATGCAAGTTGGGGAAAATTAATCTTTAATGACTTTTGCAGAATACTTATGTCTTATAAGCAATTTCCTTAATTAATAACTAACTCTATTATCTGATAAAGTCAGACATTTATAATGTACAGAATATACCCTATTCAGTAAGCAAAGACAAACAGCAGTTGGTCATTAATTGTTGCATAGACTCAATTATTTTCAAAATCTATTTTGTGATATCAGTAGTTCTACTTTTCATGCATTTAGTATCATTTTCAAATTCTGATTCCTTCTGGTGTTCTCCTCTTCTTCCCTTGATCTGAGCAGGTCTTTTACCAGCTTATTGTAGGACCTTTCAAATACTAGCCCCCCTGAAGGTGCCTATAGTAGTCAACAGTATAGAATTGTGTTTGGCTGAAATACCAGAGGGCCTTGTCAGAAGATGTACAAAGTATGAAAGTAGAATGAATTATATTGTAAAAATAAGAATGGATTAAAGAAATGTTGTATGTACCTTTAAGCAGAAATAAGAAATGTTGAAATACAGATGCCAGGAAAAGAAACATTAGGCATAAACAAGGGTGCTAAT
>NC_133769.1:135533045-135538527 GCF_003597395.2 Chelonoidis abingdonii | reverse complement strand
TTTTAAGCGATAATCAATGCCACCCCAAAAGGAGTAGAAAAATGTTATTTTTGTCTTTCAGAAAATCAGGAAAAGCTAATACCAGCTACAGAACAACCTATTACAAAAACAAATGAAAGTAAAAAAACATACTGCAATAGCTATGGAATGTACTGAAATGCAGATATTTAGAACATAAGATATTTTGGATAATATCAGAAAATATTAAGGTTTTGATGCATCTGTTAAAGCAAAGGAAAAATCATTGTTTGATACCTATCAATATAAATAAATGCAGTATGTCTCCAGTACAGTGGGACAAAATTTGTTAAGTGAAGAACTTGTTGTTAAAATCGCACACCAACAGGCTCTGGAAGCAAAGATATGGAAGGTTAGCCCACTCCCCAGATTGTACCTGGGATCTTTCTGGCTGTCCTGGACCTCAAGCCAGTGGGCTGGGGAGAAAGGGAAACTATTGTACACCAGAGATTGTACCAAGTGTACTCCTCAAAAGTGGGTATGCTTATCCATGCCTGTTGCTCCAAAGCCCTGTAGTAAAGACATCTCAATAGAATCCTATATGTGAAATAAAATTAATAATGAGACTAAAGTACTGTATAATGGGCGATGTGTATGTGTTAATTCTTGGGGAAAAGTGTTTTAAAAAGTGTTAGCAACCCACCAGAAGACAACTGTAAATGTAATGTAAGTACTGTTGTTTACCAATAATCACATTTACTATTTGCCACAACAACAACAATAAAAAAGTCTCAGCTTACTGTAAGCACTGATTTAGCTGAGTTCTCTATCAGTCTTGGCATTGAATGGCAAACAGTTACCAATCATCTGTTAAAAGGTAAAAAGGTAACATAAAACAATGTGGGAAACAGGACCATTCATATTATACATGCAAATGGGGACATGTTAAAAATTGCCACTGCAGAAAGACCTAACAGCTTACCACTGGTATAACATATTTTCTGGATGGTCTCCCACAGCTACTGGCATACCAATGTTACTACCCCTAATTGTTTTTGGTTTTAAATTGTATGTGTTTAATTGAAATCTTTAAAATGTGCTGTTGGATAAAATGAATGTAAGCAAAGCTAAAGCCACAGGCCCAAATCACCTTCCAGTATTTTCTATTACGTGGACTAAACAAGAAGTGACATTGGCGATTAAAATAATCTGCACACAAATTGCCACCTAAATAGTGTTTCCCACGTACTTCAATTCAAACACACTGGAGTAGATAAAACAATAAAGCAAGGTTATTAACTGCAAAGAGACAGATTTTAAGTGAGTACAAGTAATGAGGCATAAAAGTCAGAAATGGTTACATGAAACACAACTAGTGCCTAACTCAAATTGTGTTAAATTCAAAGTAAAGTTTTGTCACCACATGCTTTCAGTGGTCTTACCGACCAGGCTCCTTAGGTCAGGACCCTCTCTCTTCCCCTACCCATCACGTGGACGGCACCTAAAGCAACAAAGGAAGTGGCCTGAGCTAAGAAGCTTGGTTATAATTTTATCAAGACTACTCCTAACTGGAGCTGAATTATCTGTATTCTCCAAGGGACTGGTCTTCTGCACCACAACAGAACCTTATACCATAATAACACGTGGAGAACTGGAAGAATACTTCCACAACTCTGCCAAGAATTTTTTCACAACAATGATGACATCACCCACAATTACCATGTTCCCACTGACAGTCATAAGAAAAAAGAATCATCTGACTGGAAATCCCACTGTGGACAAAGCCATGCTCTTGATCATAACATTGATTGCTTCAGAAAAAAAATTGACTGAAATCCTTAACAAACATCCCATCTACCACAGTCTCCACACTGCTGAGAGGACAGCTATACAGAAATTCAACCACGGGATGGTGATCAAACCAGCAGAAAAAGTGGAGGGGCCATCATAGTCCCCAACTGTGATGACTATATTAGCTAGGCCAACTAACAACTCTCCAACCCCACCAACTATATGTAAGCAGAGTCAGGATGAGCTCTACCCTGACATCTGGTGGTGAATTATGAAGAGTGTGGAAAGGAATTTCAGGTATTTGTATTTGCTCACCCTCCCTGCCCAGCATAGCCCACGGCAGCCTGGGATGGTTACTTTGACAGCTGTAGGATCCCCAATTTCTTTGTTATTGGGGCAGAAGGAATAAAGTGTTTTCACCCTGATTATGTGAATGAGGAACTATGAAACTGCTTTTTGACAGATAGTTTCACCATCATTTAAGTAGCACTCGCTAGACAAGGGACATGGGTGCCAAAACCTAGTGAATGGAGAGAGGTTGGGGGCAGGTATGTGTACCTGGTGGTATGGGCCCCTTTTGAGGGCCTGGCATACCAATTGCACCCCTCTCTCGCTCTCCCTCACCCTCCCACTGTCAGAAAAGCAGAGCTACAGTTTTGATTCTATTAGAAATACCTAGCTGAGGCGGCTCGAGCTGAAGTCACTTTGGACCAATGAGCACCACACTGGGGCTCCCTACACAAGACTGAAATCCACTAAGAGCTGAGCATCACTAAGTGTGTGTTACTAGTGGGGGGAGCTTGAAGATATGTTGCTAAGCAGCTGGCAGAGCAGTTTGCAGGACGGTTGGAGTGGCCTAGCACAGCAGAGTGGAGCTGAGCTGTTTGTGAGGACAGCTGGAGTAGTTCATGGGACGGCTGGTGGAGTGGAGCATCTGGTGGAGCGGAGCAGCGTGTGGGACGGTTGGAGCAGCCCATGGAACAGCAAATGGAGCAGAGCAGTTTGCGGGGATGGCTGGAGGAGCGGAGCAGAGCTGTCATGGTGAAGGTTGCAGCAGATCTCCACGGAGAGGCGGGGCAGTCGGCTTCGGCCCACGTAAGGTGCCCCTTTACACCCTGTGTGCCCCCCCCATTTCCACCCAGGCTGGGATGGGTAAAACTCTGCAGATGAACTTTTGAACTCTGGGGTGATTTGGACTTAAGACCCTGAGGGGAAAAGGACATTGCCAAATGTACTTGGAGGTGGAGTTTTTTGCTCATGGTTTGTGTTATAATCCTGTTTGTGGTGTTTCTCCAATGTAATGCTGCATTGTTTCCCTCCTTTATTAAAAGGATTTTGCTATACTCGGACTCTGTGCTTGCAAGTGGGGAAGTATTGCCTCCTAGAGGTGCCCGGAGAGGTGGTATGTAATTGTCCCAGGTCACTGGGTCGGGGTTCGAGCTGGTTTTGCATTGTGTTATTGAAACGGAACCTCTGGATACTGAACCCTGCCCCTGTTGCTGCCAATTCAGAGGAGGAAAAGGGTTACATATAAAGAACTCAAAGAAGATCCCATACCACAATTTATCCAGGAGTTCAAGGATATCATCAAATCCTTCCCCAAACAACTCCAAGAGAAACTCTACAACCTCATCCTCCATGAACCTACCCCAGGGACCTTCTACATGCTTCCTAAAATACACCATCAAGGGAAACCCAGGCAGAGTCCTTTTTATCTGACCACAGCACTCTTATTGGAGGAATATTGGGACTCATAGAAACCATGCATAAGAGGTTGGGAAACCAGAAGTGACTGGGCCAGAAAGTGGAGGTCAAGATGACCCTTACTCTGTCTTGGGAGATTCTATGTAAAACTCACGGTAGGAGCTGTAGTGAAGGGAAGGCATAGTTGAATTGGTCTGACCAAGTAAGAAGCAAAACCTCATCCTGGGAGTGGTGAGCTAGGGCTTTTCTGGAGCAATACATGATGCACATCCTGTTTGCCTGAGAAGCAAAGAAGATCACTGGGTGGGGTTCCCCATAGAGTACACAGTACAGAATCATGGAGCTCCCACTTGTGGTTGACTGAGAAATATCTTCGAACAGAATCTGTGAGCACTTTTTGCTTCCTCAGGAGATAGGCTGTGTATAGGGTGATTTGATTGCTGATACACCAGTTCCAGAGGCTGGCTGCTTCTGCACACACAGAGGCGGATCACACTCCCAGTTGCTTGTTGGTGTTGAAGACAGATGTAACATTGTCTGACATTATAACAACATGGTGAGTATAGAAGAATGGAAGAAAGGACTTGCATGGCTTCTGTACTTCTTGCAACTCCAGGACATTGATGTGCATTCTGGCCTCTTGAGATGTCCATGCATCTTGTGCCATGTGGCTGTTCATGTAGGCTCCACAGCTGAATAGGGATGTGTCCATAAAGATGGTCCTGTCAGGAGAGGAAGGGAGAAAGGGACGCAAACGCATGCCTGACATGGATTTGTCCAGCATAGTAGGGAAGACCATGTCTTAGCCAGAACTGTCACCATGAGGTTTATGAAATGATGGCTTGGGGAGTATACCCACTGCAGCCAAGCTTGAAAGCAATGAAGGTGGAGTCTTGCGAATGGAGTGACATAGTGCATGAGGCCATATGATCTCAGAGAGACAGACACGTTTTGACTGGTACTCGAGGGTTGCTTGTGACATGAGCTATGATATTGTTCATTGTCTGAAACCTGGCCATAGGCAGGTATGCTTTTGGGGTGATAGAATTTAAGGTTGCCCTGATGAAATCCAGAGATTATGTGTGGGTCAGAACAGATTTTCTGATGTTTACACTGACTCCCAGTGAAGAGAGGAGATGTAGCATCATGCAAGTTGATGCATAGGCTTCCTGGTGGGACGTGGCAACAAGGAGCCAGTCATTGAGACAGGAGAAGACAATGAGACCACAATGTCTGACATGGGCCGCTGCAACTGAGAATATCTTGCTAAAGACTCTGCGGGCGATTTCTATTCCAAAAGGGAGGACTCTATACTGAAAATGGTCAGAGCCCACCAAGAATCTGAGAAAGCATCTGTGAGACGGATGAACGTCTACATGACGGTAGGCGTCCATCATATTAAGAACTGTGAACCACATGCCCTTTGCTAAAAGATCGCTGCCAATGTGACACTGTGAAATCTGAATTTGCAAATGCAGCAGTTAAGATGGTGGGAAGTCGAGGACTGGTCTCCAATCATTCTTCTTTTTGGGGATCAGGAAAGTAGGTCAAGTAAAACCCTCTCCACCCTTGATATTGCAGAGGGACGTATCTATTGCTCCTCCCTGCAGTAAGGAATTCGCCTCTTGTTTGAGAAGAGTGGTCTCAATAGACAGGTGGGGAGTAGGAGGTTGGTAGAGGTAGAGATGCAAACTATTGTATAACCAGAGTGCCTGAGGTTCAGCTCCCACTTGTCCATTGTTATTGTACTCCAGTTGTTGAAAGAGTGTGCTAAACGGTCCTCAAATGGTGTAGTGGGGGGAGAGTCAGGAGGGTTTAGTGTTCTGTGACTGAGATTGAGATACTGAGCCTTGTTGCAGAGGGTGTAGGGAAACTCTCCCACTGACATAGTGCTGTCCGCACCAGTGCTTAGGGCTGTGTAACTTACATGGCTCAGGGGGGTGACTTTTTTACACCCGAGTGACATAAATTATACTGTAAAAGCAGCGGAGAATCCTGTGGCACCTTATAGACTAACAGACGTTTTGGA
>NC_133769.1:135531093-135532945 GCF_003597395.2 Chelonoidis abingdonii | reverse complement strand
CAAGGACACTAGGGGAGTGATTAAGAACTGGTTCAGAGGCAAGCAATATCGCCCTGAACCTACCCCAGAGAAGAGAAAGCGCGAGACCCAGAGAACAGTACCGGCAATTTGCCACACTACCCCAGAGAAGAGAAAGCGCGAGACCCAGAGAACAGTACCAGCAATTTGCCACAGTAGACATAGCCTTAGTAAAACCACCACCTTTTTCTTTTCAGTTATATTCTGTTCCAGTCTTTTGATAGAGGTGGACCAGTCCTCTGAGCTAGCAAGCCAGTCCATTTTCCCCAAGGAGCTTTCTTTTCCCCACAAATGGTTAGTTCACTCAGTCCCAGGGGCTGAAGGCTCAGTGTCCTTTTAGCATCTCTTTCACTAGGCCTATGCAGTCACTGCATTTCATTGTATTGCTGGATTAGGACCCCAGGTTCATCACTAGTTGGTGACTTTTGCTCTGTAAACCAAATTTGTAGAAACCTCACAAATGGCAGTCTGACTAATAATTTTTACTAACCATACACAAACATGCAAGGCCTGGCTACTTATGTACTGTTGTTCTGGCTGGTTTCTAAAGAGAACGCTCCTAAAAGGCTCAAACTATTTTAAGGGACCCTACCGAATTCATATACATTACCAGGGCAAAGGGAGAACCAGGGAAGAAGGACTACAACTTCCTCTTTCCCTGGTAAGTTCCAGCCTGGAAACCCTAAGTGTTTTACTATTATTTATTATTACAACTAAAATTAGGACCCCCTTGTACTAGGCACTGTGCAAACACAGATGGCCAAACAGTCTCTGGCCCAAAGAGCTTCCACTCTAAATAGACAAACAGTCAAACAGTGATGTGGAAAATGACTTACTGAAGGTACACATAGAAAGTCAGGGGCAGAGCACGGAGGAGAATCTAGGTATCCTGCTGTGACATTGCACTCCATATATTTTATGGAAATATGCTTATGAGTGTGAATATGATGTAACTGGATTATGCTTTATGCAAAAGATCTCTTGTATAATTGCAAAGCTTATAATCTACTGAGTGTGTTCATCCTATTTGTATGCATGTATCATTCTTGTATCTGAAATATGAAATATAACTCTGAGGTCCTATTGTAATTATGCAAAGTGTGGGCCATTAATGGTGGGTTAGAATCTTGATGGCTCCCATTGACTAGGACAATTGGTTGTAAATGGTCTGTTTTCTTACAAACCTTCCTGTGCACGTATGGGCTGGCCCAGGAAGAATGGAGGCTGGGGTCTCACAGGACATGTGATCATGTCACCTGATACTGGAATCCATCTTAAATGTGGTACTTTTTTCCAATATTAGAAAGGAGGAGACCCGCAAGAGACAGAGAAAGCGGCCACGGGCTTGGGCCAAAGCTATAAAACAGAACACAGGGCGGCCAGTCATGGGAGAACACCGGCCTGCCTCTTAACTAAGTATCGTCATGCGGAACTACAAGGACTGTGTACAGGGAGAATTGGGGCCTCAGACTAGGGGCAAGATGTAAGTCAGTCTCGGTAAAAGAAGCTACTTGAAACTTTCCTGGGGTGAGATTTTAAACGTAAACTAGTTGTCTTAATGTATTGCAGGCGCTAGACTTGTGTTGTTTTTCGCTTAGGTTGCTTTGTGACTTAACTTTTTCTTGTCTGTTATCCTTCTGACACGTCCTGATCTAATTTCCCTACTTATTGTTGCATTAATGCGAACCAGATAAGTGATTAATACCTAAGGGGAGCAAACCAGGCCATTGCAATACTCTCTACAGTGTACAAGGGCAGGTAGGCAATTGATGGAAGTTACTCGGGCTAACTGCGGTTGAGAGTAGCTATGCACCGTGGGCGGTAGGGGCATTGT
>NC_133769.1:135429094-135530992 GCF_003597395.2 Chelonoidis abingdonii | reverse complement strand
ACCTGCTGAGCAGTTTTTGGTTAAAGTCTGCAGCTTTGGGGGTGTGGACCAGACCTGGGTCTGTGTTGCAGCAGGCTAGTGTGTCTGGCTCAACAAGGCAGGGGTCTGGAGTCTCAAGCTGGCAGGGAAAACAGGCTCAGAGGTAATTCCAGCACATCAGGTGACAGTCCCAAGGTGGGTCTCTGTGATCAAACCCGTTACACATGCATCTTAATCTAGTACCCAAACCATTGGGCCACACTGCCTTTCCAGCTTACAAGAGTGACAATCCCCAAGTTCTGATCGCCCTAGCATATGACAATTATGCGTATAACACCAAAACCAGATGAAGTGGCTGATTTTCAAAACATTGCAAGGGGAAAATAAGAGAGAAGAGATCAACGCCTAGTAGTAAGCTAAAATATGAACAAACATTTTGGTGGAGGGTGGGTGGGCTTTTGGTACATCTGCACTGAACACTCCTTATGGTGGAGTGTGGAGTACATACACTGCACACACCCCTAGCAAGGGTACATATAGCAGTGTAGATGGTGAGGCACTGCTTAGGTGAATAAACACATGCCAGAACCTTGGGGTGTGTACCTTACACTGCTCTCCATGTGCCCAAGTCCCTGTCTATACAGCGATTTTTAGCAGTTTAGTGGGCCACTGCTGGAGTCTTTCCCCGCTGCAGGGAAAGGCCCCAGCAGGGGGAAAGGCTCTGGCAGGGGGAAGCAAGAAGGAAAGGCGCTAGCAGCTCCCCCTGCTGGAGCCTTTCCCCACTGCCTCGTTCATGTCAGAGCCTGGCTCTGCTGCATGTAGCTACATACTGCAGCAGAGGCACAGCCTGCTTTTAATCGCAGCCTGTACCTGCATATACCCTACATGCTGCTGCCGTGTGTGTGCAGTGTAGACATATCCTTAAAGTATCTTAGGTGCTTCCTTTCTCCTGGCTTTGTTGAAAGAAGAGTATAGAAATGTCTGCTTGTTTAGTTTGCAGCCACTAGATGGAACCAAGACACCTTTCATTAAAACAAAGAGTCTAGTGGCACCTTAAAGACTAACAGATTTATTTGGGCATAAGATTTCGTGGGTAAAAATCCCACTTCTTCAGATGCATGGAGTGAAAGTTACGGATGCAGGCATTGTTATACTGACACATGAAGAGAAGGGAGTTACCTCACAAGTGGAGAACCAATGTTGACAGTAATTTTCACTCCATGCATCTGAACAAGTGAGGATTTTTACTCAGGAAAGCTTATGCCCAAATAAATCTGTTAGTCTTTAACGTGTCACCAGACTCTTGGTTGTTTTTGTGGATACAGACTAACATGGCTACCCCCTGATACTTGACACCTTTTATTGCCTCTGTTAAAATTCAGTTTGAAGAAAATACTGATTCCTGATAATACTTTGCCTGTGACAACTTTGTATCAATTTCTGATGAGTTCACAGTAACTATACGGAACATAGAGAGAGCTCCAAAATGTGCATGAGACAGACAATCTTTTATTTGTTATAATCTGAAAGAATATAGCTATTTGGGGAGCTTCTGAAAGATTAAAGGCCAAAGAAGACTGTAACAGCCTGTAGTCCACTACATTGGACCTGGATGATCAGACCTTGGGTATTGTACTTTAAAGCATGGTTGCCTCTAGGAAGGGGTGGTTTGTCTAGAAAAAAGAACCAATAATTTGTCAGGAATGCTGGGATATATTCCTGATTCTGCCTTTGAGTTATCCTGTGATACTGGACAAATCACATAACCCATCTGTGCCTCTGTTTCCCCAACAATAAAATGAGTTTAAATAAAGCCTACTTGAACGGGGTACTGCGTGTCTTAATATATTAAATGTTTATGAAGCAATTCAATATCCTGGGATAAAATATATGGTAAGTACATAAAAGTGTTTAAAAAAATGCACTCACCTCAAAGCTTTGACTGTCACTCTGCTGCACGTTAGAACCATTCAGAAATCCATGGCAGCAGGAGGGACAGAATCCAGCTCCTTCTTTCCCAAAAGTTCAGTTACAAGTGGAGCTAAAGGAGAATTTCCACAAATGGTTTTAAGACCTATGACATATATTTGAATACATTAATAATAGTTTGTATAACGATGGAACATACAGGTCCCAACCAAAAACAGGGCTCCATTGTGGTAGACACTGTACATACATACAGTAAAAACCAGTTCCTCCCCGGAAGAGCTTATACCCATAAATAGATAGTAAATAGTGGCCTGGGGAGAGATGGAGAACAGACAACAAAGGAAGCATTGAGTCCTATCTAAAGCTCTACATGCCCTAATATTATTAATAATAACACAATAACATCTTCATGCCATACATGGGGAACTGGGAATGAGAGGCACAGCTTCAGCTGGTGTAAACCATTATTGCTCTGTTGAAGTCAACAGAATTATGACAGTTAATAACAGCTGAAAAGCTGCCCAAGCTAGATTGCTCATCTGACCTTGAGTGAGTCACTCCATCTGCGGCAGAGCAAGGAATTGAACACAGAGCTCTAGAGTGCCAATCCGGTGCTATAAATGCAAGACTTTACATTTTAACAGGCCTACTTCCATTTGGTAGAGGATACCAACCAGCTCATTACAGAATTATTATTACTTTTGTCAAAGTTAGACTCAGGACTCACAGTTTGTCAGACCACTCTGTTTTATTAGCACAGCGCTCTACTAATAACACTCAGATAATGTGAGCACCATGCAAGACACAAACTATCTTATTTATACAGATAAAAGGGCGAGCACTTAACAAGATAACAAAGGAAGCAGAATCTGATAAGTTTACCTGGGCTAGGCAAGCATATCTTATTTCCTTACTAACTATTACCGATCTTCTGTTAATGTTTCGCCATTAGCACCCTTGTTTATGCCTAATGTTTTCTTTTCCTGCGCACCTGTATTTCAACATTTTCTTATTTCTGCTAAGAGTACATACAACATTTCTTTAATCCATTCTTATTTTTACAATATAATTCATTTTCTTTCAAATCCCCTCCTTTTGCGTCAAGCTCACGCCATGACCAACATTTTACTGGGTTCCACATATTAACTGTTCTTTACTCTCTTTGTTCATCAGCAATATTTAAAATCATCATATAGCACTCTGTTTTGGGCAGTTCACCTGGGCTGGCTGCCTTTACACGATTTTGATACAACAGGAGACTTTAACTAAACATGAGAACTGATAAATGAAATTGTTTTTTAATTGTTCACTTTATTAATGTAACGTCTGTTCACCATCGCTACACTTGCCTACCATTGTAAACTTCTTGTTCACTGTTTTGCCATATTCTATTCAAAGCCCCATTTTAGAACACTCACTCCACTTTGTAAAGCTTCTCCACCTTTCATTTTTGCAAACCTGCTGTAATCTTAATTAGATTAGTATTAGATGTGTGAATGAGGCCATGTATGGATATGGAACGACCTCCAGCCCCAGCCTGTCTGATGAGATAAAGTTCAACACCAACGCTGAAGACCTAGACAACAGCCCTAAAAAACTAAAAAGCATCACCCTAAAAGAAAAGGACAAAAGAACAACAGAATGAAGATCAAAGTAGTTCAAGCTGAAAGTCAGACCTGCAACTTGACGTGGTAATCAATCCAAACCCAGAGGCCAGCGTGACACAGCAAGACCATAGACTTTTACAATCCAAACTAAAAACCTGTAAAAAGAAGGGTTGAGATGAGAGGACTTTTGCGGTAACATTCTGGCTGCCAAACTGGAGCCAGCCCACCTGCTGAATTTAATTTAACACAGAGAATGAAGCAACTCCCATGAACTAACAGTTAGGGAAAAATTCCCTTATAAAAGCTGTACTCTGGAAGACTGAGGACTTTGAGTCTATGGTTTCTGCAGCCAGCCCCAGGAGGCATCAGGTTGCCACCTGCCGCGACTCGGCTTTTCACTCTTGTGTACAGAGCTACCTGGCCAGTATTCTGCTCACAAGCAAACTTTGGCTGGTTAACTTACTCGTGATCCCTATTATCTACACAGACTGTATTGAATGATTGGTGTGAAGTGATTGTATATATATATATATATAAATCATAGGAATAATAACCAAACAACATTGTTTGCTGTTCTTTTATATTTATGGTATTTACAATAATGTGACAATATGTCTTGTCCCTTTAAGACCGCTAGTTTTTTATTTGTTTTTTCTGACTATAACAAACCATACAAAAATTATTAGGATTCCCACACAAGATTAGTCAGGCTCCTGAAACAACCAGTTCCCTATGCCAGAGAAATGGAACAGGTTACTTACCACTTCCATAAAGAACTACTTGTTCTTCATGGGAAGATTATGTGATTTTGTTCAAAGTGGCTAGCATGAATTTATTCTTATTCGTGGTGATTTCCAGTGAAGCACAGTACCCTTCTTTGGCCCACCAGCCACATTTCCAATTGCCTGATGGTTTTGGAGGCCATCTGTCAGATCACCCCTGTTTCTCTTGGCCAGGGCTCTTAAACTTTCTCCAGTTTTAATTGCCATTATTTTAACTATTTCTTGGTAACCTCAGGAGCTTTTATTGCATTACTCCCCCAGGTGGTGTAAAGGAACTGCCAGGTGTCATTATTGTTCTCATAATTGTGTTAACGGACAAGGTCCTCTCAGTGAGGTCTGCGTGAATTGAGTGGGATAGCCTGGACAGCCACCAGTTTGGAGAGTGGGTCTGTTCGGTTGTGGCTGCAGACCAGCTTTAGAAAATATTAAGCTCTGAACTTAGAACTGCTGGATAAGAATTTCATTGTGGATTCCCCAGATCTTAGACACCAATTAGCTGAGGAACAGCCACTACCAAGGTGCATGTTGGCAGGCCCTTCTGGTCTCTGACAACCTCAACTGGAGGGAACTGCGTCACAGTTTTATGTCCACCAGGCAGGGGCTAGGCCATCCTGTTCTTCGGCCTGCTTTAGGTTAGTCATCAGCTGCTCTGGCAACCCTTACGAGAATGTAGATTGTAAGTATTGCCAGCCTGTCCTCTACGTCTTCTTCTGGGTCAAAAGTGACTTCTGGTGTGGTCTTGAGGTGCATGATTGGGTTCGCTGGGGGTTGGTGACATTCTTACACTGCGAAGCATTGTATCCAATCTTGCTATGCCAACAGCGTTAACAGCTGTTCTAGTAAGCAGTGCCTGATGATTTCTTTTGATGTTCTTTAACGTCTTTTTACTACTTCTTCCTTGATCTGGCCTATAACCAATGGCCTTCACACCTTTATCTTTCCTGATGCCATTTCATCCTCATTCACATCTAAACAGATTTGAGAAAATACAAACAGCAGTTATTTTATTCGAGCCAAAATGGCATTGCCAAAATTTAAACCTTGCTAAGTTTTACAATCACATAACCAAGACCAATTTACATTGAGACCCAGGCCTTCAATTGTTTCTCTAATTTTACTTACATAGACACAAAAGAGAATCCTGTCTCTTACTAACTTAATCTTAAAACCACAGAGTTAAGAGAGGGTCCAATTTGCAATCAATATTAGGAAAACAGAATCTTATAGTCCAGAGCGGTCATTTCTTTCTGCTATTTTTAAAAAGCGTGCGCTGCAGGAGAAATCAAATCATAACATTAACTCTCATGAGACATTATAAAATCCTCCTCCTACATCCTGCTCCTACATATCTCCCTTTTGACACTTAGGATATGGCTACACTGCTAGAGTTTTGCAGCTGCTCGGGATGTGGTTACAGAACTGCCAACTACTCTGTCCCATTTGCAAAGCACAGCCAGTGCTGCACTCCCCGGCGCCAGCGCTGGCTGTACACCTGGTCTGCTTGGGGTGTAATGATTGCAGCCCGCTTGGCTGATGCAGCGCTGCTCGTCAATGGGCCACAAAGCGCTTTTATTGGCCTCCAGGGTATTAAAGAGGTTCCCAGAATTCTGGTCCACACAAAAACAGCCAAGAATGGCTAAACTTACGAGCTCCCTGGAGCTACTTATCTATAAAACAAACACAGCTGCTCTTTGCATCCAGCGATGTGAGCGAATGGACGGCAGGCGAATTGCTTGGAATGTTCACAGCCTGTTTGCTTGAGGAGAGAGGGTGAGGGTGAGTCCGTGTTGAGCAGCTGCCCTTTATGTTGTCTGAAGGCCTTTTAGGAATGCATAATTTGCATTAGTGAATAAGGAGAGGGTGGGGAAGGAGGTGAAACTTTTAAAATGATTGAAGTTAGATGCTGTGTATCTTCCAGTCCTTAGAACTGCAAGGCAGGAGCTGACACAAGTGTCCTACTCCAAAATTCCCCTCTCTCCTGTCTCCCCCACGCTCCCTGTCACACTCCACCCCACCCCCATTTTGAAAAGCACTTTGCCAGCCACTTGAACGCTCTGGGATAGCCGCCCACAATGCACCACTCCCCACAGCGCTGCAAATGCTGCAAATGGGCCCACACTGCAGCCCTGGTAGCTGTCAGTGTGGCCACACTTGCAGCTCTTTCCCTACACTGCTGTATGAAGACAGCTGTAACTCCCAGCGTATACAGCCTGTAAGTGTAGCCATACCCCTGATTACACCGGTCTACAATTTTTGAGAAGTGTCTGCTTCAGAGATAAAATGTGGTATTATTATGTATTTTGATGTGCTGAATTCAAATATGACAATTAAAACAACTGATTGGCTACTGTTTCTAAGATATTTAAGTTTTTACATTTTATGTCTATATTATTGTGTAGATAGTAGAGTTTTAATCAGAATTGTAAACCTAGGTCTTTTCATGTGTTATGGTTGCTTTACATGATAATATTCACCTGTCCTGTTTATGTAACACTTTAAAAATCAGCAAAAGGTTATATAAATAAAATTTATTATGAAACAAAAGGCAAAAACTTATGTACATAGTTTAGTCCTTATTCGTGTCTACTCGGCCTTCTGTGCTTATCTCTTGTATTCATTAAATGGAGCATCTCTTGTCACTGTCCAGCAATAGTCTGCAAGCATTGATGGGCCTCCATTGCCCTGATAGCGTTTCTCCATTGTTGCAATGTCCTGGCGAAATCGCTCGCTGTGCTCGTCACTCACTGCTCTGCAGTTCGGTGGAAAAAAATCTAGATGAGAATGCAAAAAATGTATCTTTAGTGACATGTTGCAACCAAGGCTTTTGTATGCTTGAGGGAGTTTTCCACTAACAACCTGTAGTTGTCTGCCTTGTTGTTTCCGAGAAAATTTAATTGCCACTAACTGGAAGGCTTCCATGCCGTCTTTCCTTGCCACGCAGTGCATGGTCAAATGCATTCACCTCGAAAAAGTTCACGAATCTGAGACCAACAAAGACACCTTCCTTTTTCTTAGCTTTACTTAACCTTGGAAATTTCCACGGAGGTACTTGAAAGCTGCTTGTGTTTTGTCAATGGCCTTGACAAAGTTCTTCATCAGACCCAGCTTGATGTGTAAGGGTGGTAACAAAATCTTCCTTGATTCAACAAGTGGTGGATGCTGAACACTTTCTCCCAGGCTTCCAATGACTGTCGGAGTGGCCAAACTTTCTGATGTAGTGGGAATCTCTTGCACAACTATCCCATTCGCAGAGAAAACAGCAGACTTTGTTATCCACTCTGCAGACCAAGCAAGAGAGACAACAACCTTCAAATCGCCACAAGCTGCCACTGTGTTGGTCTTAGTTTATGCACCTCAAAATTTGTTTCATGTTGTCATAGGTTTCCTTCATATGGACTGCCATGACCAACTGGAATTGATGCAAAACATTGCCATTATGCAGCAAAACAGCTTGAAGACTTCGTCTTCGATGAATCATGAACAGTCTCCAACTCCATCGGATCGTGAACCATGTTGCAGGCGCTGCATCAACCATCGATGTTGTTGCAGGCTCAAGGTCCCTTCCATGAAGAAGGAATGGGACAAGATCCTTTTACGGTCACGGAACATGGAACCCTAAATCACCTGCCAGGAGATTCCACTGCTGTAGTCTGGAGCCCAACAGCTAGACTAGAGCCAATCAACAATTTTAAGCATCATTTTCATTCTCAGTGACCCAGAATTAGTAAAGTTTGACTACATTTATTTCAGAAGCATTTTGTCTGTAGAGCAGTGTTATTTCTATTATAAGAAATAATGGACTTTACATAATTTGTATTGTCAAGAAAAAAGCTGGGCAGTACAGGACATAAATTTCTGGGGGAAAATCTAAGACTGGGGGATGTTTTGGGTCACCCTGGAGTATAACCAATGCTGATAAGAGCCTGAGTGTAACCCAAGTGTGGGCTGGCAGGCTGCAGTTACACACAAACACTCATGTGTGGCTGGAAGGCTGTTTGTGAGAAGCCCAGATGGGAACTCCTTCAGCAAGGCAATGCAAGGCTCCCAGTGTTGCAGGGCAAGTGTGACACAGCTGCTCATAAATCTGGATTATAACCTGATATGTCACACACAGCCATGTTGATTCTTCCTTAGTAAATCATGTTAATCTGTGTGTCTGATAATTCTGTTCTTTACAATTTGCCTGGTACTGAAGTTAGGTTTACTGGCCTGTAATTGCCAGGATCATTTTTGTAGCCTTTTTTTTTAAATTACGGTAGCTATCCTCCAGTCATCTGGTACAGAAGCTTTTGTAAGTGATATGTTACATACCACAATTAATAGTTCTGCAATTTCATATTTAAGTTCTGACAGAACTCTTGGGTGAACACAGTCTGGTCCTGGTGAGTTATTACTGTTTAATTTATTGATTGTTCCAAAATTAATCTATTGAGACCTCAATCTGGCACAGTTCCTCAGATTTGTCACCTAAAAAGAATGATTCAGGAGTTGGAATCTTCCCTCATATCCTCTGCAGTGAAGACTACTACAAAGAATTCATTTAGCTTCTCTGCTATGGCCTTGTCTTCCTTGAGCGCTCCTTTTGCACCTCGATCATCCAGTGACTCCACTGATTGTTTAGCAGATTTCCTTCTGATCTACTTAATTTTTTTTCCTGCTGTTAATTTGAGAGTCTTTTGCTAGTTGCTCTCCAAATTCTTTTTTCGGCCTGCCTGATTATACCTTTACACTTCACTTGCCAGAGTTTATGCTCTTTTCTATTTCCTCAGTAGGATTTGACTTCCAATTTTTAAAGAATGTATTTTTGCCTCTAACTGCTTCTTTTACTCTGTTCTTTAGCCATTGTGGCATAACAGATATTACCTCATTCACCTTGTCTCCCTCATGATTTGTTTTAACATTTTGGCTTGGCCAGAGGTGTCGCATGGAGGAGTATGCTCAGTAACACTCCTGAAACTGGCTGTCCTCACCCTGTATCCTTCCCCGCCCCCATCCCCTCCACTATTGGCAGGTACAGGTCATCTCTGGGCTTGGCAATATTGCTATGGTACAATCTCCAGTGCTCTCTCTATATTGAAGCTTCTGCTTTTTTTTAAACAGTTCCCTCTTTTATTATAATACATGAAAAAAGCTCTGTGTATGACTGGTTCATCTAAGTTCTTTCACAGCCAAACCAGGTGGCTGGAACTCCTTCAGTTTCTCAGCCTTCTCCTTGCATGGCTACACTTGCAGATGTAGAGCGTTGTGAGTTAAACCCACCTTTGGAGAGCGCAGTATGGAAAGCGCTGCAGTGTGTTCACACTCTCAGCTGCAAATGCACTGGCATGGCCACATTTATGGCATTTGCAATGGCATTTAGAGCAATGCATTATGGGCAGCTATCCCACAGAGCACCTCTTCCCATTCTGGTGCTGCGGCTCGTGGGAGTGGGGTGGGGAGCAGGTGCGGGGCATTCTGGGTCTTGTCCCCATGCCGCGTGATGAATCGCTTCACACCCCAGCAATCCCTGTGCTTCCATCCACATTTGGCGCCATCTTTCAATGTTTTTTGTACTGTGTGCTCTGTCTTCCCTTTCTGTCTGCGGGAATGGACCTCGAAGTGCTGAGGAATATGCTGATGGGTCTCACCAGCACGTCACGAATGGCAGTTGAGTTACTGCTTAAGCTACAAATTGACAGTGAGGAGTCTGATGATGATGCCAGCTCACATAATGCATATGACATGAGATTGCTTGTGGCATTCACAGACATGCTCACCGCAGTGGAATGCTGCTTCTGTGCTTGGGAAAAAAGCACTGAGTGGTGGGATCACATCGTTATGCAAGTCTGGGATGACTAGCAGTGGCTGCAGAACTTTCGGATGAGAAAAGCCACTTTCATGGGACTGTGTGATGAGCTCGCCCCCACCCTGCAGCACAAGGACACGAGATTGAGAGCTGCCCTGATGGTGGAGAAGCAGGTGGCTATTGCAGTCTGGAAGCTGGCAACTTGAGACAGCTACCGAATCGGTCACTAACCAGTTTGGTGTGGGAAAGTCGACTGTTGGAATCATGTTGATACAAGTTTACAGGGCCATTAATCGCATCCATGCTTGACATTGTGGCTGGCTTTGCACAAATGGGTTTCCCTACCTGCGGCGGGGCGATAGATGGGAAGTATATTCCAATTCTGGCCCACCTAGCCTCCATGTACATTAATTGGAAGGGGTATTTCTCTATGGTTCTCCAGGTGCTTGTGGATCACTGTGGGCATTTCACTGACATTAACATAGACTGGTCCAGAAAGGTGCATGACGCATGCATTTTTCGGAACAGAGGCCTGTTCAGGAAACTGCAAGCCGGGACTTTTTCCCCAGACCAGAAGATCACCGTAGGGGAAGTCGAAATGCCCACTGTGATCCTTGGAGACCCCGCTTACCCATTAATGCTGTGGCTCATGAAACCCTACACAGAGAGCCTTGACAGCAGCAAGGAGTGGTTCAAAATCAGGCTGAGTTGGTGCAGAATGACTGTAGTGTGCTTTTGGCCATTTAAAGGGTCACTGGTGCTGTCTGTATGGGAAGCTGGACCTGGCTGATGACAACACCCCCACAGTTATATCCGCGTGCTATACCCTCCATAACATTTGTGAAGGGAAGGGTGAAATATTCACTGAGGCATGGACCTTGGAGGTTCAACACCTGGAAGCTGAATTTGAACAGCCAGAGAGCAGGGCTATTAGAGGGGCCCAGCGCGGGGCTGCAAGAATTAGGGATGCCTTGAGGGAGCAATCTGAGGCTAAAAGCCACCAGTAATGTTTGGTGCCCTGCACGGGAGTGAAGTGCCGTGGTTCCTACGTTAGTAGGAATCTGTTTTTGCTACACTGACTTGCAGTGCCTGTTGTTTTTCTGGGCTAAGGTATCTTTTACTTAATGCAATAATAAAGAATGGTTTCAAAGCCAAAAAATCCATTTATTGAAAAGAAAATTCATTTATTGAAAAGAAACACAACTACTTGGGAAACAGAAAGGACAAGGGGGTGGGGTGGGGAACAGCACAATCACAGATTTGCGTATGTCCTGTTATCATACTCAGCCTTCCCATCCGGAGTGCTGTGCAATGAGTGCTGCACTTCTGGCTGGCTAAAATGCATGATGATGGGGGTTGAGTGCAGTGGGTAGGGGTCATAGTTTGCAGGGCTGGGTGGTGATGCTATAGGTGTTGGAGGCAGCTGGTGGTGATAAGAACCCGGATGTTAAGGAAAGTGGGTTGGAGGTGACATGGGGGCACAAAGAAAAGAGTTTGGGGATAAGGGCTGCAGAGGAAGGGGGCACAGCTGTGGAAGTGCTCCGCCTGCATTGCTATGAGCACCTGTATTGAGTCCACTTGGCGCTCCATAATGCTTAGCAGCCGCTCGGTGCTTTCATGCCAGCTATCCGTATTCTGCTGGCAGACCCTCTTTCACTTTCCCGCCACTTCTTCACTTTTTGATGTTCATTAAGGGACTGCTGCATTACTTCATGCAGCATGTCTTTTTTGCTTCTATGAGGCCACTTCCTGATTCTTTGGAGTCTTTCGGCTGTTGATAACAAGGACAGCTGAGATCTCAAGGTTGCATCTGTAAAGCCAAAATGCAACACTTAACAGAGGCAGCATTGTTCACACCAGACAGAGCAATGATTCCCTCATACTTAAGGGCAAGCACAGTCCACACAATAGCAGAAATTGCCCATCCCAAAGCGAGCGCACATAACTGACAGGAGCCCCCAAAAAGTCAGTAAGCACAGGGCCAAGTTTCATGGCCTTACTGTCCTCTGGGGTTCTGTGTCTTGGAGAGAGCCAACAGCTGCAGGGGCCCCCTATACTGAACATTGTCCCCACATTTTTCACAGGAGTTCGTCCTGGAAGATATCTCGCTGCTGAGGGTGACCTGGGAAGCAAGGGAGGGGCTTCTACTATAATGCGGCTTCTGCCCTGGCCCATCTGCAGCTTGCCTGTGTGCAGCAATGGTCCCCCCGCCCCTCATGGCACAGTGGCACAGACATGTTAGCCTGACTGGGACAAGGAGCACAGTAGCTCTGCCAAGGAACTTGTGCAAGCGGATTGCCCAGCTTCTGTATGAGACCTTTGAAGAGATCACTGAGGCCGATTACTGCGATGTGAGAGAGAACATCAATGCCCTATTCCGCATCTAGGCATGCATGCAGCCCTAACCTTCCTCGCCCCAAGAGCCTGCACTGAACAATTTCCTTCCCAAAATAAAAGCTGCTTACTGGGCACCTCCTCTGTCTGCCCAAAGGTATCGTAATTCCTATGACTGGAGCGCAGCTGCGACTGGACAGCTTCCTCCCCCAAACACTGATGGGGTCCAGCCCCTTGCCATTGCTCCATACTGGGGATCGACTGGCATGTGGAGGCGTGGTCACCTGGAAAGAGTCACTGAGAGCACTCCATGCCTGGCTGACAAAACAGGAAGGGGATTTTCAAAATTCCCAGAGAATTTAAAGAATGGATCTGATGGTTGGTCACCTGAAGGCAGGGCAGTAGAGTTCAAAGTGATGACCAGAGTGTCTAGAACAGGCATTGTGGGACACTTCTGGAGGCTGATCAGAGTGCATTAATAAACCAGGGCGTCCACACTGGCACTGCAGCGCTACAGCTGGAGTGCATCAAGCGTTTTGCTTCTCATTGAGGTGGATTACCAGGAGTGCTCCAGCCGCAGAGTCCGGGTGCTCTACGTGCCTTGCCATTGTGGATGCATCATGAGTTAGGGTGCCCAGGGCTGCTTTAATGCGCTCTAACTTGCCAGTGTAGCCAAGCCCCTCGTCTGTGATAAGCAGAGTGTATAGGCACTGGCTTCAGCAGATCTTGAATTTCATGGTTTTTGTTCTCTTTTATATTAACAGATTTTGCATCCTTCCTCCTGACTGTGACCAGGAACTCTTTAATTTCTTCAGTTTTGTGTGGCATGGTGATGGGCAGAGCTCCAGGCACTTGCTGCTCAAGCAGCCACAGACATGATGGTGAAAAGCCTGTAAAAGAAGGAGTAGTATGAAGACATAGCAAAATACTAGTATTGTCACTGTACTATTGAGTTTGTTGAAACTGCAGCAGTGGTGAATAACGGGTCTGAATTTTCTCAGCATAGACACCCTGAAGATGTATGTATTTCTGGAATGTAACTCAACCCTAAACAATGTAGTCTCATGCTGAAGTCCCTGTTTAACTTTCAGCCGTAACATGAACAAACAAAAAACAAACACCTGTTTAGTTACTGTGATTTGCATTGTAATGGTTCTCAAAGAAAAAGAGATTAGAGCAGTTTCACATGCCAAGCAGGTTAATTTGTTTGCATCAAATAGTATAAGTGACTTAGGCCTTGTCTACCTGCCACTTTACAGCACTGCAACTTTCTAAGCGTTGCAAGTTTCAGCGCTATACAGTGGCAGTGTAGACAGTGCATCAGCACTAGGAGCTACTTCCCTCGTGGAGGTGGGTTTTTTATAGCGCTGGGAGCAGGGCCAGCTCTGACTTTTTTGCGGCCCCAAGCAAAAAAAAACAAAACAAAAAAACTCTGAGTGCAGGGCGTCCGGAACCGGACCCAGAGGCAATCAAAAAAAAATCAAAATCAAAAACAAAAACCTTGGGCAGTCGTGCCACCCTAGAATTGGATGGAATGCCGCCCCTTAGTGTCTGCCACCCCAAGCACAAGCTTGCTCGGCTGGTGGAGCCGGCCCTGGCTGGGAGAGAGTTCATGCCGCAACTACACAGCCACGTTAAAGCACTGCCGGAGTGAAGACATGCCCTCAGTATTAGAGAGTGTGTGTGTGTGTGTGTGTGTGTGTGTGTGTGTAACTTCTTGATACTAATGACTGGTTAACTTTATTAGTTTAATCTTATAACTGCATTGTTTAAATGCTTAACATTTAAATTTATTCCTTTCTGGATTTACTCTAAATTTTCAGTTTAACCACAAATGACTTTTCTCCTCAATGTGTGTTTACCTTCCCACTACTCTCTCTTTCCGCCCCAAACAAACCCCATTGGAAATTAACAAAACTTATTTACTTGCTTGGTTCTGCACCACCATTTATTATATCAGCTCTGCTCTGCAAATAATTTATATTAATTAACTGCTGCTTTCACGGCCAGCAGAAGGAACTGCAAGAACACAGTGTTGTGTAGGTCCTACATAAACAATTATATTATTTCAGAATGGTAGCACTCTTTTCTTCCTTCTTATTTAAGTTATAGCTTTGAAACACACACACACATGCATGGGCACACACAAGACCTGGGGGAAATTTCTGACTATATTAGTGTCCATTGAAGGAGTCCATCACAATAATTTGTCTAGTTGGGCATTGTGGATATGGAAAGAGATACATTAGATGAGTATAACACTATTGACTTCAGTGGTGCATTTGAAGTCAGAGTGTGTGGTTTGGTTTTTTGGTTTTTTTTTTGGTTTCACTCTTATACATGCGACCCACAAGCCATGTGTGCCACAGCTTTTGTTGGTTATATTATACTGGCTCAAAAGAACCATCTCGGGACTAATGGGATTTTCACATTTATTCTGGGCTTTCACTCATTGTCATCAGACATCACCGGTGTGGTGCTCTGCTCTGTTCAGTGTTGATAACAGTCGGCTGCGTGTGTGTGTTCCCCGTGTGCTGCCCCGGCTCTGTGCAGATCGCTGACACAGCAGACCCTGAGAGAACCCTCAATGACCACAGACTCTGATAAGGTACGAAGGCACCTGGCTAGGTTTATTGTCAAAAAAACACAGTCTCTAACTCTCCGGATCAGAAGTCTACAGTTCTGCTAGTACATATGTGCTCCCTGACAATGGACTGGCTCAGACAGTGGCGGGAGTTACCACTGTCCCCTAGGCCACACAAAGACAACTCTGCAGGGGTACACTTTTATAGACAGGTACAAACAAGTTACATATCACTCCTGACTTATAGAAGTGCAACCCCTCTACGTGTTACGGTGCTGCCTCTCACTTTGTACATGTTGGTTCGAACAAAACTCTGTCCTATTACGCTCCTGCCCCTATCTTTAGGATGGGTCAGGCTGTTCCTTGTTATCTATGTGGAATGTGCTTGTACTGGAATGTTCTGGTACCATCCTGGCACACGTTTATATTGCTAGTGCTTAGTATCTTTTAGGTATGTGTATAATTGCAACATCTGCCTTCTTCTTGCCAGCTTCTGTGAACAGGGCCAGCCTCTGGCTCACAGTTTAACTTTGCTTTATGATAACAAAGTCTTGACACTTACTTTAGTTCAGGCCTTAGGTCCCATACCGGGCCTCTGATACAAGGGCTTATGTTTCAGGGCCTCATCTTACCACACCCATTATCTGCATATAAACATGTTTACCCTAATCTTCACTGCAGAGGGCGTGAGGCCAGGGTCCCCCCAGGCCGTGGAGCTACTTTTTGGCCATGCCCCCTGGTTGCAATGCCACTCATTAATATTTGGTGTACAGGTGCATTGGCCAGGAGAGTCAGGTTGCTGCTGGGGGTGGTCAGTGCCAGAGAGGGGAAGAAGAGAGTCAGGCAGAAGGGGCAAAACACTGACACCTCCTTCCCCCAGTTTAAATGACCTTCTGCTGTGCCTCCTACACTGTATGTTCAAGCTGATACTAATATCTTTCTGGTTTGCAACTTGTATCCCTTAGCTTTAGATCCAGGATAACTTTATTCTGTAAATAAGAAGAGAATGTCTCCCCCACCCTCAGGTCTACAAATGGGACTGAATAAATGCATGTCTCAGAAAAGGGCAAAGGCAAAGGCATAGGCATTTCAAAAGGGGGGAGGGGTAGCTCAGTGCCTTGAGCAGTGGCCTGCTAAACCCAAGGTTGCATGATCAATTCTTTCAAGGGGCCACCTGGGGTGGAAAAATCTGTTAAGGACAGTACTTGGTCCTGCTGTGAAGCCAGGGGACTAGCCACAATGACCTTTTAAGGTCCCTTCCAGTTCTACAAACTAGATATATCTCCATTATTAAAAAAAGGAAATACAGTGTATAAAACGCCCTTCACTCTTCTACATACTTTGCATGCCATCAGTTTTTAATTTGCTGCCTCAAACCACTGCCCTGCCGCCCATCCCCCAAACGCATACTTTCCTGCCTTCAGTTTCGATTCTTCTTTCCAGAGGGAGGGGAGGAGCCTGATCCGCCCACGAAACCGAGCGAGCAGGTGGGGGGTCCGCCTAGTCAGTAACCTCCTGGACTCGAGAGTGAGTATGTCGGACCCTGCGGTCTGCAGCTTCATCACCAAGGTCTTGTGCTCTAACGGGGGCCGGCTGGAGTGCAGCAAGATCCCCCAGCACGTGGGGCTCTCTGAGCAGCAGCTGGAGCAGATCCTGCAGGATGTGGGGCACGAGAGGTTTCTGGTGCACCAGGAGGGGGGCGCCCGCTGGGTGCTCGCTGTGTCCCCGCTGCGGCTCTGCGTCCGCAAGGAGTGTGCGGGCTGCGAGCGCCTCCACTTGTGCAAACTCAACCTCATGGGCAAGTGCAACTTTGGAGTCCGGTGAGTGTAACGGAGGGGACGCGATGGGAGCTACGAGGAGGAGGAGGGGAGGAGGCTGGCACCGGGGGCAACAGCGGGGGAGGGAGTAGAGGGACAGGCACTAGGGTGCAAAGAGGGGGAGGGGAAGGGAGCACGGGGTTGGTACCAGGAGCAATAGCGGGGGGAACAGGGGCAGCTAGGCACCAAGGTGCAAAATGAGGGAGAGCGCAGGGGATCTCTGGCAACGCAGGCAGAGGGCCTGGTTGTTGTGCCTTGCGCTCCTGATACTGTATTCTAGGCTGGTAGGGCACATAACTAAGGGAACCCCTGTGGTTGTGCTGAACGAGGGTGGAGAAAACTCAATTATTTGTATACATAAAAATCCGGCTTTTTAGTTTAAATATAGTTTTCTTTTTAAAAATTGAAAATTTGAAATTACAATGACCTATATTAAGGCCCAAGTATAATCTGTTAATTTATATTTAAAGTGACAATATTAAGCAATGTATGTTTACAGCTAAAGTTTTAAAGAAAGTAAGATGGACTAGACCAGGGGTTCTCAGCCTTTTTCTTTCCCAGCCCTCCCCACCCCCCCATGCTGCAAAAACTCGAGGGCCCCCTGTGCCACAACAAGGGTTTTCTGCATACAAAAGCCAGGACCGATGTTAAGGGGTATCCAGCAGGGCAGTTGCCTGGGGCTCCACAAAGCTAAGTTGTTCAGGCTTCTGCTTCAGCCCCGGGTGGCCCAGACTTGAGTCCTGCATGGCATGGCTTAGGCATTCTGCCCTGGACCCCAGAGAGTCTTAACACTGGTCCTGCTTGGTACCCCTGAAACCTGCTCCCTGTGGGGCCCGAGACCGTGGCTGAGAAACACTGGACTGATGCCCTCACGAGGTCCCTTGCAGCCCTACATTTCTGGGAGTCGGTGAAATCATTGAACAGGGGTGCCATTTCAGATTTCAATGGGAGAAAGGGTGCAACTTTAGCGGTGATTTCAGAGTCTACTTGGGTTCCTGAAAACTCTTGCATTTTTCTTTTTCTTTCTTTTCTTTCTTTCTTTTCTTTTTTGCAGATAATTTAGATAGGGTGCTTCTGTCAGGTAATTTCTTTTTCCTATATAAAGGAAGAAAATTAAATAAATATTAGATCCACCCAGTTCTGATGCTGAATGTTCTGACATCTTAAGTCAGTTCATTTAAGGGACGCTGGTTAGGTTTAAAAATGTGATGTATATTCTTACTTTTTACTAACTCTTGAATACAACAATTGAAACAGCTGTAGAAAGTAACCTAGATTTTTCTATCACTTTTTTGCAGTTCATCAAACTTGGAATAGCTCATTTATCTTTTGGAAACATCCTGCTAGGGCATGTCCCCATGAGCTTATACTGCACCTGCCTGGGACTGTAGGCCTGTTACCTCACTACAAATAGACTAGAAACTGACTTTAAATAGAAGTGAAACTGACTCATAGTCTCTTTCGTAGTATTGCCAACCCCAAATATTCAAAAATCATGAATCAGGCTCACCAAAAATCATGAGATTGGCTTTAAAATAATGAGATTATGTAAAAATAATAAGAGTTGATCTTTTTATTTGCATTCTGCTTTTTGAGCCTTTCGGGTGTGCTGGGGTCACATTTTGAAACTCTTCACAGCCACAAGGGCCAGAAACTTCATTTTTCTTTAAGAATGAAGACTGAAATCATTACATAGCCCCTTGACTCTAGGAGTTGAGGCTTTAAGGAAAACAATAATCATGAGACTCATGACAAAATCACAAGAGTTGGTAACACTGTTTTCACTTCTGTTTAAAGGCTAGTTACTTTCCAGAAGGGTCTTAAACACAACAGTACAGTGATTGAGTTGCAGTTTTCACAGGAGAATATTTTAAACCAAACACCAACAAAATTTCATGTTTTAATGTTGAGGAAAAAAATTGAGAGTTCTGAGGTATATCAGGGCCACTGAAGGCAGGAAAGGAAAATAAATAGGCGCAGGAGCTCTGGGCAGCACTTTCTCTTGAAAGAGAGTTGAAGGATCAAATCTTCTAGTCCTTAAGCACGAGCGCCTCCGCTTATAGATATGTTAGAACATGTTCACTGTGATGTTAATACACCGTGACCTGCTATAACACGAATTTGGCTATAACTCGGTAAAGCAGTGCTCCGGGGGGGGGGCAGGGCTGCGCGCTCTGGCAGATCAAACCAAGTTCGATATAACATGGGTTCACTTATAACGCAGTAAGATTTTTTTGGCTCCCGAGGACAGCGTTATATCAAAGTAGAGGTGTGTATGGTCACTAACTATACACTTAATAGTTATATATCTGAGCCATCTTATCTAGAGTTACACATCTTGTGTGCATTGGCTCAGGGGCTACATTTTCTGGCATATCCTGAACAGTGCTGAACACACAGATAGTGCCCAGTGAATAATACAAATCATGATGATAATTGTTGACTTTATGGACTCTGTGTATGCAATTTCTGTTATTCGTTCTGAAATTGGCCTGAATACAGCTGAAACCCTCAGAAGTTGAGGTATAATCACATCTGACGCTCATATGACACTTTCTCATTCCTTCCTTTTCTCAAATTGAGAACGAAAAATGACAAAACAAAATAGTTTTCAGTTAAAATCTAAAATTGCACAGCAGGCATTGTTGTATAACCAGCCTGGGGCAGAACCTGCCATCCATTGGCATTTAAGTGCTCTCCTTTCTGTCTGTCTGCCTGTCTCTGTGTTGCTTCAACCACGACATCCTTCCCAATCACCTGGGACCAATTGCTGGAGTCTCAGATAACCTCCTCTTTGGTTTTGCTCCCATCTCAGTCCTCTTTTTTGCAACATACAGCAGAGAGAAAGTGTGGTCCAGTAAATAGGGAGCTATCCCTTATTGACCTGGGTTCTACTCCTGTTCCCCCAGACATCCTGTATGACTTCAGGTCAGTGCCTTAGGGACAGAGTTTCAAAGGTTTTTAGGCACCCAAAGATGCAGTTAGGCATCTAATGGGGTTTACAAAGCACCCTAACCTTCTAGGCACATTTGAAAATCCCACTAGGTGCCTAAAAACCATTGAAAATCGGTCCTTTAGTCTGTGTCCCCCTCAGTGCCCCATCTGTACAATGGAGATAACAGCACTGCTCTACCTCACCGTGGGGCTATGATGTGAGGCACTCAGATTTAAAAGTTTATTAGAAAATATTTAAATAAAGATGATACAAAGAGTTTGATGTGTCAGTCATTAGTCATCGGGGGCAACATACAGAGTANAAATATTGGCATATTGTGGGGCCATGCGGGTGCCCATAGCAGTGCCACTGATCTGGAGATATATATTGTCATCAAATTTGAAATAGTTGTGTGTTAGTATAAAGGCACAGAGCTCAGCAGCCGGTTGTGCTGTGGCATCAGGGATACTGTTCCTGACAGCTTGTATTCCATCTGTGTGTGGGATGTTTGTGTAGAGAACCCCTACATCCATGGTGGCTAGGATAGTATTTTCTGGGAGGTGACCAATGCATTGTAGTTTCCTCAGGAAATCAGTGGTGTCTCGGAGATAGCTGGGAGTGCTTCAAGAAAGTTAGATACAACCCTGTCTAAGTTGAGCAAGTCTTTCCACTCAGCCCAGGCGAACTTAGAACATCCTAAGTCTTAGGATCATGACAAGAAAGTCCATAAATCCAGGGCTCTGTCAGCACCAGACCACACTCCAGTGGCAACAATGCCTCTGTCACCAACCAACCCTAAACTTCGAGAACAAAAGGCAACCATTGAGAGCCTCCACCATCAACAATACTGGCTCTGCCTCTCCTGACTATGGCACAAACAGTAACTGCTCCAGCCTCTTCAGTTTGGACTGACAGGATGTCTGACACTTAAGGGAGAGCAAAGTCTTATGCTCAAGCTGAGGACATTATTGTTTGCCCAGATCACCAGTCTTCATCACCATCAGGTCCTTTGCTTATGAGAGAGGTTCTGAGTCCACCACAAGATGCAACTTAGAATAGGAGAGAGACTTCTCCCATATCATCTACCCTTAGCTTCCCTCCAGTGGAACTCTCAATACTGCCAGTGGATCCAGAATTGGGATTTATTTTCTCAGGAGACTCTGAAGCACCCGATGAACTGACTTCTCCTCTTTTGAAGCATGCTTCCCAGGTGGGACCTGGACCAACCTGCATCTTATTACATGCCTCAAAACCATTGGTACCCCATGCTTTGGAGACCTCCATAATCACCCTGTGACCCACCTTACTGGCCAAACTGAGGATTGTGGGACCTGTACCACATTGTAGAGTTGACATAGTCTGTGATGCTTTGTACCTAGGGGGAACAGCCTACACCCCCATATTCATCCCTGTAAAATGATTGTGTGGTATTCAATGTAAAGTTTGTCTTGGGTGTCTTTGGAAGGCTCATGATGTACCGAGCATTGTTATTAGTGATGTTATAGGTTATAATTTCATGTATATAGTTATGAGGCTGAAAATGTATCCTCATAGCTTAAAGCAAGCTCAGTCAAAAATTCTCCAGAAAAAGAGAGGCAGTTCACACCTCATCAGGGTGTGGATGCGACAAACCCAGCCCAGCTTCACAGGGACAAAGGACACTGGCCTAGGCAGCAACAAAAGAATCTGTTAGACTCTTGAGGGAGTCACCCCCCCTTCTTTTGGTCAGTTTGGAACTGCGATGAGGTAATGCTCACCTGATTCTGAAGGGGAGGAGGCAAAGCCAAGAGGGAAGAAAGGACATCTCTTCCACCTACATCTACAGACACTATACCAAGCAACTGAAGAGCTGATCAAAGGGGAGAGCCTAGCTGAAGTGCAACCAGCCAGCCTGTGGTGAGAAGCATCTTAAGGCCTTGGCTACACTTATGAGTTACAGCACAATAAGGCAGCCTCAGGAGCCCTAGCTCACTCCTCGTCCACACTAGCAAGGCACGTACAGCGCTGTGTCTCCATGGCTACAGTGCTGCTAGTACTCCACCTCGGTGAGTGGAATAACGTTTGCTGCGCCCCCACTGGCTTGCCGCAGCTCCAGTGTGAATGAGTTACTGTGCTGCGATCAGTCTCCGGAAACATCCCATAACCCCTATAAGTCAAGTGGCCACTCTTGTCATTGTTGTGAAATTGGCTGCACGAATGCAGAAATGCCCTTTCAAAGCTTCATTTCGGAGAAGCTGGCTGCTGATCAGCTCCGAGAAAAAGCAAACATTTACCGTTTGCTTTGAGTGAGTGAGAGAGACGCAGGCGGGGAAGGGGGTCTGAACTTACAAGACAGCATGCTGACACGCTCTCAGCACCCCAAAAAGTCATTCTCTTTCTCCCCACATACACACAACACAGTCCCTGTCAGACTCCACCCCACCCCCATTTGAAAAGCACATTGCAGTCACTTGTATGCTGGGATAGCTTCCCATAATGCACCACTCCCAATGCCACTGCAAGTGCCACAAATGTGGCCATGACAGTGTGCTTGAACCTGTCAGTGTGGACAGACTACAGCGTTTTCCCTATTATGCTCTACGAAGGCAGGTTTAACTCACAGTGCTCTACATCTGCAAGTGCAGCCATGCCCTGTTTGTAAGGGCATTGTAAGTGTTAAGATCAGCTTAGAATGCATTTTGCTTTTATTTCATTTGACCAAATCTGACTTATGTTTTGACTTATAATCACTTAAAATCTATCTTTATAGTTAATAAATGTTTGTTTATTCTATTTGAAGCAGTGCGTTTGGTTTGAAACGTGTCAGAGACTCTCCTTGGGATAACAAGCTTGGTACATGTTAAATTGATGAACTCATATAAGTTTGCAGCATCCAGCAGGCATAACTGGATACTGCAAGACGGAGGTTCCTAGGGTTGTGTCTGGGATCAGAGGTATTGGCTAGTGTCATTTGGTTGCAAGTAGTTGGGAGCAACTTACATGCCAGAGGCTGTGCGTGAACATTCCAGGAAAGGGGGTTCTCACAGCAGAGCAGGGTAAGACTGACTCCCAGAGTCAAAGATTAGAGTGACCTAGCAGATCACTGGTCCCAATAGCACCAGATGGGAACATCACACAGACCACTAGTGGGTCATTCCACTCTTCCTCTCCAAGTGGACAGCCAGAGCTTCCTCCTGACCCCATGGAAGAGGAAGAGTAGGAGCTGGAACCGTCAATTTCATCAGTAGGGGTGAGATTGTTTTCGTCAATCTCTGAACTAAGCAGTCACTACAATATCTCTACTTCCCCCTCTCCATCTTGACCATAAGCAGTTCCAGGAACTATTATGAAAGGTTGCAGAGGAGCTACAGATCTCACTGATGGAAGTTCAGAATCCTTAGCACAAACTCCTGGACATGCTCCATTCATCTGGCTCCAGCTTGATAGTGCTTCCTGTTAATAATGTCATTCTGGAACCAGCTAGAACTGTCTAGCATTCTCCTGCCATTTGTGTCCCTATCCCTGAATTGAGGCGGGAACTGATATTTTGTCACCGACAAGGGGATGGAATTTCTGTTTTCTCATCCTGCTCCTTTATTCTTTGGTTGTCCAGATTGCGTTTGAGAGATCTGGACAGCAACACCATAGATCCACTCCGGTTGATAAAGAAAATGGTAAATGGTTTCAGCTCCAGCACTCCCCCTGTAACTAAAGCCCCAAGCCCTGACGCACCCTCCCCCGGCTGAAACTGGGAGTGAATCTGTGGGGAGCCTCAGTGCCCTCTGTGCTCCAGCGCTCTGTCCCGGTCTAAAGCCCTGAGACCTGGTGCTCCCCCAGGGCAGAAGCCCTGAGCCACCCTCCCGGAGCTCTGGTGCCCCAAAGGTCAGAAGCCCCAACCTCCCTCTCCTGCCCAGAGCCCTGACACACCTTGTGGCTGCAGCCCCAACTCTCCTGTGCTGAAGTCTGTAACATCTTGTTCAGAGTTACGAACAACCTCCATTTCTGAGGTGTCCTGAACTCTGAGATTCTCCTGTAGCTCTATAACATGAATCTGCTAGTGCCCTGGTAGGACCAGGAAGGCCGCCTCATAGCACCAGATTCACCTGATCCCAAGCTCGACCCACAGGTACCCTTAGGCCATAATATTAGACTGATATCCATGGAAGAAATCCAACCTGAACAAAAACAACAATTATGACAGCTGATGGAAGTCTTCCCCTCAGTATTTTCAGTGCTGCCAAGATGCATCCACTTGGCCTACCATCACATAGATCGTGAACTGAGAAAAAAGGTCTGAGAGTCTACAACCCCTGCCACAAAAGATGTGGAAGACAGTCCGCTTAGAACTATAGGCCCCATTAGATTTAGGGGTGGTTGAGGAATCCCCTAGTGAGGAGGGGAGCCCCATCATGTTTTCACTGAAGCCTGACAGGTTAACCTGATTCTGTATTGATTTCCAGAGAGCAAATGTACTATAGAAATTTGTTGCATACCCTGTGCCTAGAGTAGATGAGTTGCTAGACAGGTATGGGGCTGCCAGGTATGTATCCACTCTTGACCTTATGAAATGTTATTAACAGATACCTTTCACAACTGAAGAATAAGAGAAGACAGCATTCTATATACAGTTTGGTCTCTACCAATTTAAGACTATGCCCTTTGGCCTTCATGGAGCCATGGCCACATACCAGTGCCTCATGGACTATGTATTTCAACTGCATGGATGGTACATCACAGAATATATTGACAATATTGTCATTTATAGTTATGACTGGAACAATCACCTAAGACACCTCACTGCAAAACTGAAATCCCTCAGAGGCAGGACTAACTGCCAACTTGGCCAACTGCAAACTGGCCAGCCAGGAGGTGACTTACCTCAGCAAAAAAGTGAGGGGTGGACATCTGAAGTTGCTAATTGGTAATATACAAGATGTGGAGCAATGCCACATACCAACCACAAAAAAGCCAGTGTGTCACATCCTGGGCCTCGCTGGGTACTACAGGCACTATGTATTGTGTGTATTGAGTTTCACCATCATTGCGACCCCTTGATAAAGGACATGAGCCCTGAGAATATTCAGTGATCTGAAGCCTGTGACATGGCATTTAAGACTCTGAAAGAACAGCTAAATTGGTAACCAGTGCTCTCACATCTGGACTTCTCAAGATGATTTACACTGCAGACAGATGTGGGTCTTGGGGCAATACTTTCACAGGACATTGATGGAGAAGAACACTCCATCCTGTACATCAGCAGCCAAACCATTAAGAGAGAACATCCTGGGTCATAGAGAGGCAGTAGGGCACATGAACATGTAATAGAAGGGGGCATTGGACCTGGAGAGAGCTAATCCCCAGAGCAGCCAGGAAGAGGCATCTCAGTGGTGAGTGAACCCAGTGTCAGATGTGAACTCTAGAATGTTTTTGTTCTGAAGCTGTGCAAAGCATTCTTACTAATAGTAGAAAGGATTCAACTAGAAAATGTAACAACAAAGTGGAAGCATTTATCTGGGCACATCAAAAATGTATATCCTCAGAGAATGTGTATATTCCCCTTATTCTGGACTACCTTTTCCCACTTAAAACAGTGGGTCTTTCCATTAACTCTTTATGGGTACACTGACACCAGTCTGTGAGTACCACCTTTATGTGGTTACTCAGTTTTTGCTCACCCACTAATTAGCAGATTCTGGAGTTTAATCAGAACCTATTCTTCAGTGAGACTTAAACCTCTTTCAAGCCTCTCTTCAAGCTATTAGCTATATGTTCCATGTGTCTCCTATCCATAAAGATTGCATTTCTTGTAGCCATTGCCTCAGACAGGAGTATAGGTGAGCTCAGAACACTGATGGTGGGATTCAATTTACCACATATTCCATAGGATGTGAATGCAATGAGATTTTGTCTCAGATCACCCCCAAAGTAGTTTGAGTTTCAGACTGAACCAGTCTATTCTCTTACTTGCATTTTTTTCTGAAAATACGCACACCTCTGAAGAAGAGAGGAGACTTCATTCCCTCAGTGTGCAATGAGCCAGCAATGGACAAAACAAATCATAAAATCTCTCAGATTGCAGATTGGACAGAGTTTGAGGTCAAGCTATATCCTCTCAGAGGATGAATCTCTGCCTGTATCTTACTGTACTATATGCTGTTTAATATTCCTTTTCCTTGTGGGATGAGAGCTAATTCTATGAGAGCACAAGCAATGTCAGTGGCATTTATTCAAGAAGTACTTCTACTTGACTTCTGCAAAGCAGCTACATGGAGTTCCATCCACACATTTGGGATTCAATATCTATGTGTTAGTACAGGACTCTTCCACTGATGTATCCTTTTGAGAAGGCAGTCCTTAAAATGGCCATGCTGCCTGCATCCTCTTACCTTCCTCCTATTTGACTACTGCTTATCACTCACAGGGACCAGCACTCGAAGAAGTGAAAGTTCCTTACCTTATAGTAACTGGAGGTTCTTTGAGATGTCTGGTCCCGGTCTGTATTCTACTGCTCACCCTCCTTCCCCTCTGCTTTGGATTGTTCTGGGATTTTTGTTAGAGAAGGGACTGGAGAGGCAGTCAGACCACTCTGCCCTTTATATCCCCAGTTGGAGGCACAAGGAGAGCAAGGGCGCATGTGTGGACCAACAGATGCTGGTTTCAAGAATTCACTGGCTCTGGGTGCATGGATTGCATCTGTATCCACAGGAGAATACAGACAAGGATCACACATCTCAAAGAACTCCAGTTACTGTAAGGTAAATAACTTTCTCACACCAGTTGCCATGTACTTCAGTAGCCTGTCTCAGACAATGAAACATCTGGCACTAGCCAGAGGAAAGTGCAAGAAACCCCTCTGAGAAACCCCTGAGAACAATTATGGAATAACTTGCTGTAACAGGTTAGCAATATTTGTATCATACACCTACCTTGTTGTCAGAGGCTGATACTGCTGCTGAAGTGCTACATGGATTTTGCTGTTTCGTTGATGCAGGATTCATATTCCTACCCAGGTATGGGAGAGGCGAAAGTTAATAATCAAAGCAGAAAGTGCCAAAGATAAGAGCTGGGACAGATGATTCTGAGGGAAGGAACCCCAGGAACAGCCAAGCCTTAGGAGAAGGCTTAGGCTTCGGTAAAGCAACCACAGGGGCAGGAAGCTCAAGGAGAAGACCTTGGCTGGGTTTTGTCTTGTATTGTTTGGATTTACCCTAAGATAGGTGAGCTCTAATTTTATGGAATGTGTATATTTGTTTGGAGTGGATAGGGAGCCCCACACATTTACACCTGCCCTGAAGGAAAGTTCCTTCTTAACCCTTGTCAATTAATCATTTGTTTATGCCCTGAAACATGAGACTTTAATCTGTAAATTGTTTCCAGAAAGCCATCACCTCGCTGCAGAATGGTCTGGACAAGATCCTTTGTTTGTTGCCATAGCACATGGCTGAAGGGTTGTTTGTGACCACTTGAACTACTCATCCCTGAATGCAGGAGAGGATTGGAATTGCTATCAGCTCCAGAACACTGATATGTAGTCTCATCTCCCAGATGTTCCAGTGGCCACAGACCCTGAGGCCTTGACAGTGAGTGCCCAATGAGGAGAGGAAAACGAAACAATGATTGCCAAGGGAACTGGAGGGGTAAATAGCTTTCCCCTGAAAATTCTGTCCAATTTTACCAGTGGAGAGAATGAAACACTTCTCTGGGCAATGTTAGCAATGGGGACATTTTGTCCATGTTTGGAATATAGAATCTTGGCAACCAATGGTGGAGATGTTTCACTATCAGTCATGCAAATGGAGTCACATAAAGCCATTAAACTCATTAGCCCTAAGAAGAATATCACTGGTTGACATGAGTGCTTCTTCAGGGTCCTGTAGCTGTGCACATCTGGTGATACCTGTCTCCTGGCAGGAATGCCTTTCCATACATTGAATCCAGGACTGCCTCAATTAAAGTAATTTGTTTGGCATGAGTAGTGTGAGGAGTTTAATGAGAGCCAGCTCCTGAACACAAGTCTTTTGCATAGCTGCTGTGACAGCTACCTGGAATGATTCAATTGCAGCCAGTCATTGAGATAAGAGTAGACATGAAAACCTTCTTTGAAGATCAGCAGCCACAGCTTAGAGCCACTTTGTGAAAAGTCAGGGTGAGGACGGGAGTGGTCTTTTCCAGTGGTAAACCTCAGATTTAAAAGTTTATTAGAAAATATTTAAATAAAGATGATACAAAGAGTTTGATGTGTCAGTCATTAGTCATCGGGGGCAACATACAGAGTATGGGGGGACGCTGGTATTTGGTTATGGGTTAGCATATAGTACAGTGATGGGGTACCACAGGTAGAGTGGGAACTTCTCTATACTACTGCTATCCCTCCCCTGGGTTTTGGCCCCTTCTTTTCACTCCCCCTCCCCCCCGCATCTCCCTCTTTTCTGAATGTAAACTTGGCTCAGAAGGTTTAGCTGTCTTTCTTCTGAGTCCCCTGTGTTCTCTTCAACACCTCCCTCCTCCACCAGGGATTCCTGTTTTACAGGTTCATCTAAGGACTTTCAGACCCTTAAGAAAGGGCTGGTAATTAAATTCTCTTAATCACTCTGTCTCTGCTTGTAAACAAAAAACTGATTCTCTGCCCCAGGGGCACAAGCTGGGAGAAACACACCTCTCTGCAGAACTCATATTCCACACTAACAAGCATTCTGCTTGGGAGCCCACCTCCTGTCCTGTCTGAAACTCCCTACTTGGCACCCTTGCCACTGAATGAGTGGGAGTCACTAGCTAAACTGGAGCCTGTGTTTGTTGATGACCTGCTGATAGTCGTAGTCTCATCTGCAGGTGCAGAGAGAATATTTTCTTCATTTCTATTTAGCCAGCTAGTTAATTCAAAGCTGAGAAACATATTAAGAGTTGAAAAAGCAGGAAAGCTTGTTCTCTTTCAATCTGTGAATAAAATCCAGGTTGTAAGAAAATGAGATCTACCAGTTCTAAAATCTTTAAGGTCTCCGGGACCAGAAACGATTCATTTAATTGACTGAGGAATCACTACCTTCGTTTGTTTAATAAATCAGTCAGTCTCAAACACAAAACCTTGTTTTGATAAGCTTATTTTTCTTATGAATCCAGCATATTTAAGGTAGATGTATTGAATTCCAGTTTTCATCTAACTGCAACTTGATACAAATCATGAGTAACAATTATAGTCTAGTAAATATGAACTGTTATTTACCATTTTATATCAATAAAACGTATTTTATGGCTTTGAAAAAATGTATGTTAAGTTATATAATGTCTTAAATGTATATAGATGTAGTGTACCCTCCTTCTTGCAAAAAGAAATACCAGATTACACCAACTAATGAGAATCAACTTTATCTAAAGGGGAGGGGGGACTTCAAAAAAAAATGCAAAACAGGATTAAAAATGGATGATTTAAATCAATCCACCCTGTTCTAAAATAAGACACGGAAGGCCCAAAATTTAGAGGATGGAAAGGTTACTTTACATAGAGTCAGGAATTGCCATACTAGAGCAGACCCATCTAGTCCAGTATCCTACGATCTGCCCCACATTAGGTCACATTCTAATCTCTCATAGTTAAATTTGGTTGCATCCTTGCTGCATGAGCCTCTCTCTCTTCCCATACTGTTTTTAGCATTAGATATAACAACTGGATATTCTTGTTGTTCATATAAATATCCAATCCCATCTTCTTAGCCTAAATCACATCCTGTGGGCATGAATCACACATCCTATGAAAAAGGTTTTCTTTTATTAGTGTTGAATTTCCCACTGTAGCCCATAAGGCTAGCTTGGCACCACCTTTCAGTTTAATTGAATGTCCTTGTGCTGGTGTTGTGAGACAGGACTAACAGACTTTCCTGACCCACATATTCAGATAATTCATTATGTGATATAATTTTATCATGTCTCCTAATGTAAATAAATGCATTCCTTTCAGTCCTTCCTCATGAGCGTTTTTCTGTGCTCCCTGGTTATTCTCACTGGCCTTCTCTGAACCCTCCCCATGTGGTGACCTCTACTGCCCACATCACTCTAGATGAGGGTCCATGTCACCGGCACAGCTTCTCCTCAGTTCCAAAATACACACTGCCTCAGGCAGTGTCTTTCAAGGAGGTTTATTTTCTTAATAAAAACAAGTAAACAGATAAACAATCTTTCAACTCAGTCCTCACTTTCAAGTTTCATCTCGCTCAGGCAGATTCCCTCTTCTGACCAGCTCTGCCTCCTCTGTGGGACAGCAGCCACCTCAGGGCAGCCTCCCTGCTCCAGGGGGCCCACCAAAGCTCCACTCTGTTGTGGTTTTCCTGTCCCAGGCACAGGTGCATAAGGAACGAGCCTCCTGCTGTGTGCTGCTGTGTCCTTGATATGACTCAGCTTTAGGGTTGCCAACTTTCTAGTCACACAAAACAACCCCCAGCCCCGCCCCTTCCCTGAGGCCTCACCCCTACCTCACTACATTCCCCCTCCCTCAGTGGCTCTCTCTCCTTTACCCTCAACTCACTTTCACTGGGCTGGGGCAGAGGGTTGGGGTGCAGAAGCGGGCGAGAGCTCTAACTGGGGGTGCGGGCTCAGAAATGGGGCCAGAAATGAGGGGTGAAGGGTGAAGTGAGGGCTCAAGGCTGGGGGGCAGGGCCAAGGGGTTCAGAGTGCAGGAGGGGGCTGCAGGTTGAGGCAGGGGTTGGGATGTGGGAGGGGGTGATGGCTCTGGGCTGAAGCCAGGGGTGAGGGGGTCAGGGTGTGGGGGGGGGCTCTGGGTTGGGGCAGGGAGTTGGAGTGCAGGTGCAGAAGGGTTCCGGGCTGGGGGTGCAGGCTCTGGGCAGGGGCTGGGGATGAGAGGTTTGGGGTGCAGGAGGATGCTCCGGGTTGGAGGGGGGGGTCAGGGCAGGGGATTGGGGCTCATGGTTGGGGCATGGGCTTACCTTAGGCGGCTCCCTGTCCGCGGTGCAGTGGGGCTAAAGCAGGCTGTTTGCCTGTCCTGGCAGTGGCACTCCGCACCCCCAGGAAGCAGTCAGCATGTCTGGGTCCTACGCGGGGGTTCCAGAGGCTCCACCTGCCGCTCTAGGCCGCATGCATTGCACCCCCCCTGGGGGGGGGGCAACATGTGGAGCTCTATGTAGCCCCCACTCACCTAGAAGCCAGACCTGCTTTCTGCTTCCGGGGCGCAGTGTGGAGCCAGGACAGGTAGGGACTTGTCTGCCTTAGCAGCGCAGCACCACTGACTAGACTTCTAACGGCCTGGTAGTCAGTGCTGACCAGAGCCACCAGGGTCCCTTTTCGACTGGATGTTCTGATCGGAAACCGGACACTTGGTCAACCTACTCTGCGTTCACAAGAAGTGTGCGTGCTTGTGCAAGCTTCATGGGCAAGTGCAGTGTTGTAGACAGACCAGTGGTAGGAACTGTAAAACAATGCAGGAAGGGGACCAGTACCAATGGGCAAAGAGAAACTAAAAGAGATAAAGCCAGCAGTTTGGGAGTTGTAAAAGGAGACAGTCTCAGACCAATCTTTCTGCTTGTGCTGGCACAAACTCTTTCATTCTAGATCATAGTAGTGTGTGGAGGAGGTGAGGAAGACAGATTAGCATGCCTTTTAAAATGGCTGGGACCAGTGCTCACAACTTGAGTATGTTAAACATTGAAACTCCCCTCTTTTTTTGTACTGGTAGCCTGCAAATGGTAACCAGGTGATGTTCCCACACTGGTGCTTTTCCAGGCATTGAAGGAAGCATTGAAACCTTAACTGAAGGCTTAGGGGATGTGGGCACAAGTGTGATCTAATGCCGGGGTTTTCACAAAAAATTTTTTGGTGGCCTCAGAGTGCAGCCACCAACTCTTGCCGCTGGCTGCTCCGACAAATTGTGCTGAGATACTTAACTTTAGGAAAAACAAATAAATATAAGTGTCTAAATCATTGTAATTTATTTATGTAGAGTGTTGTTTTTTTTTGTTTTTTTTTTTTAGTTTTGTTTTTACAGACTCCATAACAGAAATAACATACATATGTTTTACATGTATAGGGTGATATTCTTTACTGGCCCCAACTGCCTCCCACAGCCCCCAACCCATCCCCCCCAGGGATCCGCTGCCTTCCCCCCCCTCATTGCCCAAATCTCCCTTCCACAGTCTCGCACCCCAGGCCCATCCTGGTCCTTGCTTTTTGACCATGGCATGCTGTGCTGGCACCTGCTGAAGCCCTGCCTGAGCCCTGGGGGCTGAAGCCCAAAGCCCCGCCACCAGGAGCTTGGAGTGGGAGCACTGGGAGCGGAAGCCCAGAGCCCGAAACCCAAAGCCCTGCAGCAGAAGCCCTGGTTGGGAGCCCAGAGCCCTGGAAGCAGGAACACCAGGGGCAGGAGCCTGGAGCCAGAGCCTGGGAGTGGGAGCTCGGAGGTGCATCCCACCACTGGAGTGCGGTGGCTGAAGCCTGAGCCCCCACCACTCTCGGGAAGGTGGGTCAGGGGTCTCACCAGCCAACTGTGGAATCCAAGGTTCATCCTGCACAGCAGCTCCACACATCTGCAGAAGCACTGCCTGGGCCCCCGAGGAGGCTGCACGGTGCAGGGCACCAATCCCCAGCTGGCGACGCCAACAAACACCAAGGCAACTCTTCCCGGGCAACAGCTGGGCACTGCAGGGAGGGGCTGCTGCTTTGCCTTCTCCTCATTTTCCACCCAGGAAGCTGTTGTGGCCACAGAAAAATTCCCAGGTGGCCGCATCTGACCACATTTGAGAAATGCTGATCTAATGCCTGGAATTGCTGGATGGGGAGTGATGAAAAATATTCCTGTCCTCTGGGAAGGATTTTATGACTGGGAAGTGGTACTTCTCGCTCCCACTTGCAGATAAAAGGCCCTATAGGAAGCTTGCTCAGTTGAAAGTGGCCTAGGTGGGATTTAGCTCTGGATATGGTCAATGTGTCCTCACTAATGACTGATGTTATATCTGAAGATTATGGTGGTGGTGTAATTTGTCCTAACTCACCCTTGGCTGACTCTTCTCAAGCATATTCCACATGTAGGAAAAGCCAACATATCTTGCTTATATAACTTGTTAAAATAAGTTAGTTAAGAAGAGACGCTAACAGTATTGGAAGAACAATTGTTCTGATGATTCCTTCCAAAGAGAATGTGCTGTGTTTTGCATTATTTTTAATAAGGCTTTTCACGCATCAGCCCCACAGTCTGCATCTTATAACCTTGTTGTTGTTTTACATATATAGGGTGATATTCAAATCTATTCATTTCCTTTAGGTTCATAAAGAAGTAGACAACATTTTGATAAAATGTAGATGATAACTGTTCCTGGGTAAATAGTTCCTCTTTTCTTAGGCAATGCAAACTTTTTCTTAACATAGGAATTTTTAACAGGGATTTATACTGCAATAAATTATCCAAATTCTGTTGGAAAGGTAGGTTACTTTGGGTTTGTGCTGGAATAACCCAGAAGAGAATTTGACTCCAGAGGTAAAATCTACACTTTAATGTGCATGAGAATCACCCTTTGAACCTATCTGCTCTTGATTACACACACTCCTGGTGCTCTGTTGACTTTACTGTTTTCAGTTTATTCAGTGCAAGTAGGATTCCATGCAGGCCCAGGAGCCCATACTCACAGGCTCTAATGCGGAATTAGGGTCTTAGATCATAAATTCCTTAAGACAGAAAATAAAGTCAATATGTTAATAAAAAACCAGGCGTTATATAATGTTGATATTTGGAGGGGGAAAAACTACTGGAATCAAGTCTTGTACAGGAGAAGGGGCAGATCAATAGCAGCATGTGAACAGATGGTTCAAAAGTCAATGAGACCTTCAGAGGGTAAGCACTGAAGAGTAGTTAAATTGAGCAGTGACAGGCGAAGTTTTATTTTATATATTTTATTACTGTAGTACACACAGTTACAGGGCTTTACTGAGTCACATTTCAGACTAGCCAGACTAACAGCATTGTTTCTGGATATAGCCTAATTCCCTCAGCATTCCTTTATCTTTTGTTGTCATTCATTCTCACTGCAGGTGGCATATTGTTGCTCCGAGATAAACAGATCCCTTTTAATACTTTATTGTCCTGATATCTTCCCACATTTCTCCCTTCCTTTCTTTGTACACAGCCCATAAGATTGGGTTCCATATTTCTTTAAACATTTTCTCAATCTTTCCTCTACCTTCCTTGTCAGCGAGGTGCACCAAGTCCTTGTCCTATTTAACTCCTTTCTCTATTCCGACTGCATGTTTGAGCTCTTGACAAACTGTTGCTTCTTTCTGTGCAATCATTCCATACCACTGCAACCTTGCTTTTGCCATGTCCTTCTCTGTACTCTGCCACCATCACCTTCTCTATCCGCATTCTTTTTTCTAAGATAATCTTCCCCATCTGCTGTTCTGACCATGTCCCTCTGACTTGCTTCACAAGCTTCCTCTCACCATCCATATCATTTTCAAGCTCCTTGACTAAGCTCTGCACAGGTTCATTTTGTTTCTTATTAATAAGGATACAATTTATTAATAATAGGAGATATACCTATCTCCTAAGACTGGAAGAAACCTTGAAAGGTCATTGAGTGCAGCCCCCTGCCTTCACTAGCAGGACCAAGTACTGATTTTTGCCCCAGATCCCTAAGTGGTCCCCTCAAGGATTGAACTCACAAGCCTGGGTTTAGCAGGCCAGTGCTCAAACCACTGAGCTATCCTTTCCCCCATAGTCACAGAGGTCATGGGATTCCATGTCTTTAATGGACTCCGTGACTTCTTTAGTTTCAGCCCAGCTACAGTTGCCAGCAGTCAGACCCTAGGGCTGGAGCAATGGCTTGGGCTGAACTGGGGCAGAAGCAGTGGCCAGGGCTGGTGCTGAAGCAAGAGCTGGCAGGGGTGCTGGAACAATGTTTATAATGTGGGTGCTGAGAGCTGTAGAACCAAACTGTAAACCCTGTGTATGATGGAAGCCACTTCAAGCCAGCACCCCCCTTAGTTCCAGCACCTATGGGTCAGCCACTAGGGCCGGAGCTGGAGCCATCTAACCCTAATACCTCAAGTACCCCCTCCCAGTACAACACACCCATCTAGTGCTCCCCAACTGTACCTCCCCAGTTCCCTCCTCTCCCCTCCCCCGGGAGTGTCCTCTATTTGGGAATCTCTATATGGTAACCCTACGGGTGGAAGGTGGAAAAATAAGAATAGATTAAAAGAATGGAGGGGCAGTGTTTTCCCCCAAGATGTGCCCAGATGGCACATGTGACACAGCCAGATGGAGGCACCCAACAAACTACTTTCAATGTGCTGGGTACATAAGAAAAATTTTTTCGAAACAAGTTCTGCTTTTAAAACTGATTTCTTAAAGAAAAGCAGTAGTATCTGCTGTTAGTGAATTAAACTAATTGTTTCTGTGGTCCTCACACTCTTCAAGCTCTTAGTAGATTTTATCCTCTCACACCTCATTTTTATGCATAGATTGTAAGAAGAAAACAAGCATCCTTGCATTTTCAACTCCAGATTGGTTTCTTAACTTTGAATGAACTAGTTTTTGAACTGAACTAGTTGAAAAAACTGAAAGAGAGAATTCTCACCACACCTACAAGAGGCTACTGGTGTCAAAAGCTGGCTTAGCACTTCAACAAATGCTGGTTGCAGGTGCTTAGCCAGTGACTTTAATCAGCTCAGTGATTTGATCAGAAACTTACTGCTTAATTTTTTTAATTTAATGTAAATGATTTTAATAGATTGTAGTAAATTTAGGCCTTAACATAGACTGTCATAATTTCAAATTAAATTTTGAATAGTTTTAGTTTATTTTTAAAACTAATATTTAATTTAAATTAGATTTAAATAAAAATCAATTTTAAAAATGTGTTTGTTTTTTATCCACCCTGCTTAGGGCATTAGTCTAGGACTTGGGGAACCTGATTCTGCCACGTACTTCCTGTGTGACCTCTGGCAAGTCACTTAGTGTCTCTGTGCCTCAATTCCCCATCTGTTTTAAAAACAAAACAGGAATAATAGCACTTCCCTAGTACACAGGGGTGTTGTAAGGATAAATCTATTAAATAACCTGAGCACCTCACAGTCTGTGGTAATGGAGGCCATTATATGTAACTAAGATAGATTTCTTGCTAGGCTTCCCTTGTTCTCTAAGCTTTTGCCAAGCTTCCTTTCTAGTCTCATCTCTGTTTCCTTCTCCTACTCTCACCTTCCGTGCTGTCCCTTAGGTGTGGTTGCTCTCGTAAGCCACCCTGGTTGAAGATCAGTGTATTTGATCTGAATGTTTTTTCTTTCCAGGACATGTAAGTACTCCCATGACATTTTCACGGATGGGAACCGAAAAGTGCTGAAGACCCATGAAGTCAGTGGCCTCAACGAGAATGAGTTGCGAGTCCTGCTCCTCCAGAATGACCCTTTCCTCCTGCCTGATGTGAGTCATACTGATTTCTTAGGGAAAGGCTATTTGCTAAATAGGGATGGAAGAGGTGAGAGATGATGTTGAAACTAAAGCATGGAATTGGATGTCAGGGAACCTAGATTTTTTTTCTTCTTTGCAACTGATTCACTGTATGACCTTGGCTAAATCATCTGCTCTCTGATTTAGTTTCCATGCCTGTGTAAATTGGAGATAAGAGTACCTACCATGAAGGGCTGTTGGGAGGCCTTGTCTATATTACTAGTGCATTGCCAGTATACTGTACCAGCAGAGCCCTCTAGTGTAGACAGGCCGTATGCCAACAGCAGTTTGTTTTTGTTTGTCAGCATAGTAACACATCTTCTCTGAATGGCCTTAACTATGCTGATAGAAGCCCTCCTCTGTTGGCATAGCTGTGTCTGTGGTGGGGGTTTGGCAGCATAGTTACGTTAGCTGGAGGGGGGTGTTTTTTCACACCCTTGACTGACTCAGCTGTGCCAGTGAAACTTTGTAGTGTAGACCCAAGCTTAGTGATGTTTTGTAAAATACAGTTTTGCTGGAGGGTTCTTGGTGGCTACAAGCAGGCATGTCTTTGAACTATAGGTGAGCACTGAGGCTGATGGGCACGTTAGCTACCCTTCATTCAAGATAAATAGAAGATGCAATTAAATTTCTTTTACGGAGTAAGAGAGCTGGGGACAGCGGATGTCACCATTCAAGGGACTAAGCTACATGCAAGGCTGATCAGAAGTTGAGCTATGTGGATGGCAGGGTTTCCTTTGGGAGCTGATTGCAAACACAGGAGCTATGTATGTCCGAAGCAGACAAGACAAGAAAAAGCTAGGAGACAGCCAGGGAAGCACTGGTAGGTGGCTCTGGAAGGAAGCCAAGAGAGGGTCTTTTGGGCAGCATGCTGGCTAGAAAGAGGCTTGGAATTGTGAGTAAGGAAACTGCCTGTTGTTCGTTCCTGCTGTGTTCAGAGAAACAGGACTTTGGGTACATTCTTTGTAAAATAAACAGAGTTGCACCCTATAAGACACATCTGACGCTCATCATCAGTTTCTCCTCCTAATGGAAACAATCTGCAAGCCCCAAATATTGACTAACTGTTTGGGCCAAAAAGGCCAAAAGTACTTTGAAATCCAAAGATGGTTCTGTAAAAATATTAAGTATTGTTGCTTTCTGAAAGCTTACAGTAGGTTTAGATTAGAGGGGAAAGGTGGTGGCAGGGGGAGTTTGCTTTCATCTTATTCAGTATTGAAGTTATGTAAGGAAGTGATGACAGAAAAGTGTCTATTTTTAAAATTATTATGCCCCTCCTAGAATAGAAGGGGTCTGTTTTAGGGCTATCCAACAACAAAAAAAAGCCGGAACACTTCCACCTCTTTAGCCCAAATTTTAGTTAGCATTCAACCCAGTTAGCATGCAAACCAGATCATGAACACTTTTTCTATGTAGCCATCTCCATAAATTCAGCCATCTTGCAAAATAAAAAGGGGTTGTGCTGAAGATGCAATGAACAATAAATATGCACTCACTTGCGTTAGAAATATATTTGAATATTTTTAGCTCCTTGGAAAGAATATCAATATTTGCATACAAATATCTTACTCTTGGGGGAATTCTGCACCACTTGCGCAATGCAGAATTTTGCAGAAGTTAATGTTGTGCGCACAGCATTCCCTTTTCCCCCACAGAAATGGGCTGTGGTGCTGCTAGTCGCCACGAGGGACCACTGGACTTGGGAGAGCCCAGCTTGCATGTAGAAGATGCTGCCAGGGGGAGGGAAAGGCAGGTAGAGGGTTCCCAGCAAGCCCTGAGGGAAGCAGAAGGTGGCATGCAGGAAACTGTGCAAGCCTGGGACTGAGCATCAGGCTGTTTCTCCCTCCCCCAGAGCCCAGGGATTCAGAGGAGGGGGTGGGTGTCTGGGCTGGGGGAGCCATGGCTAGACTCTGGGGGGAGGGTCTGGTTGGGCTCTGGGGATGAGGGGTTGTGGGTATCTGGCCCCCTGGCTGGCTCTGGACAGGAGGGAGGAGACAGAGAAACAGGAACTGGGTTGTTATAGTAGTTCCTTTAATTCTCTACTTCTGGGGGAATTTTGTGTGTATGTCTGTATTGTTACAGACATACTTGCTGACAGGTAGTTTGAAATAAATTACCAAAATAATTGAAACTGGCATGATTATATAGTGTTATTTTCACAAATAAAATTTGCAGAATTTTAAAATATTGTGTGAAGAATTGTTTATGTTTTGTCACAGAATGCCCTCAGGAGTGATATCTGCTTTTACATATCCTCCCTGCCACATTTTAATTCTTACTGTGACAATAGAAACAAAGTCTTCAATCAATTCCCTGCCGTTGTAAAGGCCTTGGGCAAAGGGCCCACAGGAGTTCAGTTTCCTGAGGACTGAAATGCTTTGGTCTAATTAAAGTCATTGGGGTTTCTGAGCCAAAATGTATATGCTATGCTATGCAGCAGGTCAGACTAGGTGATCTAATGGACTCTTCTGGCCTTGGAATCTATTAAACAAGCAGCAACCAAGACCGGGACAGAAACATGAAGAGAAACCACACTCCCCGCTTTCAACAAACACATTTATGAATGAGTTAAGATACCAGCACCTGGTCTATTTACTATTAATGAGCTTGAAATCCTAGAATGATTGTGAGTCTCATGGATTTAACACTTCTTATCCTTTTCGACTTTAATTTGTCCCCAGAGACTTATGTGTGCTTTATTTGTCATCTCTGTGAGAGATATGCCATTATATTTCCTGGTTACTTTATCTCCTTGATGCTGTGTTTGCATTTGCTGTGGAGACTAAGTCAGATGATTTGCTTGCAATTTTCCTCCTGTGTGATAACTGGTGCCATGAATTTACTTTGTACAAATTTTGTGTAATCGCAACATGTGACAGACTGTAGGCCAGCATGATGTCTGGTTTTCCCTCTGCGTACAGCCACAGGTTCTCCAGTATGTAGTCATGACTTGCAACCTCTTCAACAATTCCAGTCCTGCTCTGTAGAGGCATACACACATCTGCCAAAGCAAAAATCTAATCCAACATTGTGTAAGGACATCCCTAGTTGACATTGGAGTTCATTAGACTCTTCCTGCTGGTCTGTCAGTTTCTGCTGGAGGACACTAGCCCCCAGAATCCCTATGCTGTGATAGACTGGTTGAGCCATTCTAAAATCTAGTTGTCAGCTGAAACCAGTTAGCAGAAGTTTCAGGGGAAAAATCCTAAGGACACTTCTTTCAAAATGGGAGGCTTCAGTAAGTGTCTGTCAGCTTGGTGCTGGAATCATTTTAAAGCTCTGTGAAAGGTTAGTTGACATGTAAGAGAGGCAGTTTTGTGAGTAAATAAGGTGATGGAGTGAGATGGTGGAACTGCTAAAGAGGGCAAAAGTGAGTCTGAGATGGGAAAGTGACAGAAACACAAAAATATGTTGCCCCTAGCAAGGGAAGGTGGGAAAGAGAGATCCTCCTACCTGGAGAGGAAAAACAAGTAGCAATGATCATTCTACACAGAAAACACTGAGCGTCTTCTAGCTCTGTACTTAGGCAGTCAGATCAGACATGCACCACTCCAAGCCGAACAGCTTTCTCTATACCGAGCAGGTCTGGGTCAGGCTTCTAAAACTAATCCATGAATCATTCCAGCTTTTCTGGATTGTACATAGCCCACATCACCGAGTATCTTCTGAAAGTGTATTAATAATTATAAGAGTTAGATAATTTATTATAGTGTTCTTCATCAGTAGATCTCAGAGCGCCTTACAAAGCAGTATGAGTATCATTACCCATGCTTTACAGATAGAGAAACTGGGGCACTGAGAGGGGAAGTGACTTGCCCAGTGTCACCCAGCAGGCCAGTGGCAGTGCTGGAATGTCTCCTGAGTCCCAGTCCAGTGCTCTATCCATTAGGCCAGCGTTGTGCAAATTGGAGGGCATGACCCCTCGGGGGGGGGGGGGGCACAAGAGGTTTTCTGGGGAGCGTGAAAAAACTGGGATCCCGCAGGACCCGCTGCTGTAATGGCAGGAGCGGGATACAAATAGAGTGGGTATTGCGGGGTGGGATGGGAGCAGGATTTAAAAAAATAGTTCTCCTGTGCTGCAAACAGCATGTGTGCCCTGACCAGCAGCTGCTGCTCTCCATCCTGCCAGCTCTGAAGGCAGCTCCGCTGCTAGCAGCAGTGCAGAAATAAGGGATTACTTCAGTTTACAAGAAATGGAGGGGAGGGGGTGACAAATTCCATGAATGGTAAGGGAGAGTGTGACTGGAAAAGTTTGTGCACCACTGCATTAGGCCACTCTGCCATTAAGCGAGAAGAGTGGCATCTGTCACATTTTCTGTTTTTTTTCCCCTGCTTCCTCTTTCAGCATAAATTGTATGGGGATTTTTTTTTAATGCAATCTCTGTACACAAAGGCAGTGTTGTAGAAGTGTCTTGTCCTTGGAGCAGAAGATGATTCCAAGATCCTGTGGGATTTTGTTCAGTTTTGGAGTGGTCTCCAAGAAAACTTTGTCTCCTGCACAGGCTAGAACATAAGGACAGTCATAGTGGGTCAAACCAATGGTCCATCTAGCCCAGAATCCTGTCTTCTGATAGTGACCAATGCCAGGTGCTTCAGAGGGAATGAACAGAACAGGTGATAATCAAGTGATCCCACCGCTAAAGTGGAAAGTTCCAGGCTGCCAGAGGAGCAGAGCTTCCAGCCGTGGTTGTGGGTATCCTGGGCCCAAGTCATTGAGTACCCCCTCTGTTCATTGAGCAGACAGAAAACAAGGATAATGCATCTCAAAATGTACTCTTGGTTTATTTTGGCAATATTCGTTTTCTCTCTAATTATTTGATGTATGATTTCACTCTTTACAGTAACATACTCTAGTCATACTTGGAATTTTCTAGCACTTCTCCTATCCAGTGATCTTGATACAAGATGTTGGTAAGAGCAGGGCTTTGGAGCAGAGCCTGGAGCGTGGAGCAATGGAGCTACAGGTTTTTGCCTGGAGCTGCAGCTGAGCTGGAGCACAGCTCCAAAGCCCTGGAAGAGACGAGATAGTGTTCTGTGTTAAGTAGGGAGACATCATCATTTGTGTATGAATTGTAAGGTGTGGCTCCTTTACTTCTCAGTCCAACGTAAGAAAGACCTAGAAAAAGCATAGAACAAGCCTGTTAAAAATGCAGTCATCCGAGCAAAAAAGCTGAGCTTTTGCAGGTTAGAATTTCATATTTTTAATTAGTGTAACATCTGGGAGCCTTAGTCATGGATCACAGGACCCCCTTCTGCTAGTTGCTGCACAAACAGAAAAAAAGACAGACTCTGCCTCAGGAAATGATACTCTTATGCAACATATTGTAAGCTGAGCAGGGCCGCCCGGGGGAGGAGGGGGGGGGGGCGGCAAGTGGGGCAATTTGCCCTAGGCCCCGCAGGGGCCCCCACGAGAGTTTTTCGGGGCCCCTGGAGCAGGGTCCTTCACTGGCTCTGGGGGCCCTGGAAAACTCTCGCGGGGCCTGGGCCCCTGGAGCTTCTTCCGCTCCTGGTCTTTGGCGGCAATTCGGCGGCTTGGGGTTCTTCCGTTCTGGGACCCGCCGCCGAAGTGCCCTGAAGGCCCGTGACAGGGGAGTCCTTCCACCCCAGGACCTGCTGCCAAAGACCCCAGGCTCCCTGAATCCTCTGGGCGGCCCTGAAGCTGAGTGACGCAGGGGCCATCTTCTGTTCTGTGTTTGCACAACGTCTAACACAATGGGGGCTTGGTCCATGACTGGTGCTTCTAGGCTCTACTGCAACACAAATAGTAAACAACATATAAAAAACAATTTGGTGTGGCCAAAAGTGCCATTGTTAGAAAGGTTGACATGCCCTCTGAAAACCTCACACGACTTTGAAATCCATGAAAATGCTTTAAAATGTCTGTTCTTGCTGACCTTCCACTCCAGAAATATGCCCAGATTACAAAATCGAATTGATTATGGGTTTTGCTTTATTCCCAGCTTTTCCATTACAGAATCCATATGCAGGTTGGGTTAAGAAAAGCCTATTGACTGGGAGGGAAAAAAAGTCTCTCTCTTTTAGTAATTTCTCCTCTCTCCCTCCCCAGGTATGCCAATTCTATAACAAAGGTAGAGGACCGCATGGGACTTGCAGCCAGCAAGACAATTGCAACAAACTTCATGTTTGCCGACATTTCCTCCGAGGAGAGTGTAGGTTTTCCAAGTGCAACAGATCCCACAGGATTCTGGACACCAATGTGCTGAAGTTGCTGCTAGCAGAAGGATTAAATATTTGCGTCGCAAAGAACATCCAGGTCATCTGTGATCACAAGCATACTGAGTTCAGCAAGGAGGTGGGCCAGAGGAGAAGTAAGTGTTAACAAACAGGTGTAAATTGTAGCATGAATGATGCTTCCTCCTCTCCCTTGGATGTGTTGAAGGCTATGATTTACTTACATCTTTGTGGGATTCCACCATCCTTTTCTGCTTTCAGTGCTTCCCCCACATGACAGAGCTACACCAATTGGAGATAAAAAGAAAGCAAATGCTGTGAATCAAGAAGAAATTGGACCTAAGCCCACTTCCATCTCACCAGCCTCATGTGATATAGAGTCTCCCTCACAAGGTAAAACTATACATGTGCCAGTTAGTTTGTATGTTGAACCATCTTTTCTGAATTCCCATTTCCTTAGTTCTTGAATATAGGTTAGGTATTGACATTCAGTCCTCCTCTGCCTTCAATAGTTGTTCTACTCATAAGAATGGATCAAACAGTGGCTAGACTCTATCACAGACCATGCATTGGAGAGCACGTCTAGGCAATATGCATCAGTATCTTTTTATACACATAATAGATCCCTGGCCAGTGATTGTTGTATAGGAATCTGCTACTAAGGGCAAGTAATAGAATTTCCATTTCACTAGCTGGAATGAGAGTGTTCATTTGTAACAATTACTAATAATAGAGTTTACAACTAGTAGGATGGTAGTGGGGAAAAATACAGTTTATTTGCATTTAACATTAAGGCCAGGTCATGAGCTCGTGTATACCAGTATGATTCCATTGAAGTCAGCCAAGGAGGATCCAGTCTAGTGGCTGCTTTTCGTTGGGGTGGTGGAGTGCTAGAGTGATACCTGGAGCTGAGAAATGATTGGAGCGAAGATAAAGGCACAGACATTTTTGGTTTGTTAACTAGTAGGAGCTGCTAGAGGCTATTGCAGAGCCCTGCTCTCCCTTTCCACCTTTTTTCCTCACCCTTGAGGCTGAAAACTTCTTCGTTTTTAATCTTCATTATAGCCCATCTGCTGGTGGTTTGGCAGCTTGTTAGTGTGCCAGGTAAATCATCCCACATTGTGGTTTACTGTTGTTGATCTCTGTTCTCCCCATCTCTTGCCCCCAACAAGTAGAATATGAAATATAGTTATACGTCTTTATTAGCTGAGAGGTTGTGTTGAAGCCCACTCTGGGATATGAGTAACGTAGTAGAGAGAGAGAGCCTGGAGCACTGGACCTGCTGCAAGACGTGCAGCCTGAAGAGGCAGCAAGGTCAGGCCATGTATCAGAGCAGATGCTTACAAGTTCACTGTCCAGTACTTGGCAATGGTATGGCTAGTGTGGCTAAAACACAGGCACTCCTAAGAAGTACTAGACACTGGGTATTCATACATAACTTGTTTGTGTCACTGTATAAAAGAGAAATCATACGAGGGGTACCTTTGTCCAACCTAGGGGACAGCAGAGACTCCAGCTGCTGACTGACCTGGTACCATTGTCGTGGGCATACGTGTGTTAGTGTACCTGTAACTCCTATAGGGGGCTAGGACTGTCCTTCATCAACAATAAACATGGCTGAGCGCCTTCGCCACTGAACCAAGCCTGTGGTCTTTCTGGGTGGTACTGCTGAGGTCTGCTAAACCGACTATGGGACAGAATAAGGAAAGAACACACATACCAACTGACAACAATACAAACAAGTTACGTATTAAACTTCTGACGTGGCTAGTTACCAGCCTGCACCTTGTACCTGTTAGTTGAACAAAACATCTCCATCCATTATCCCGTCATCCTTATTTTAGGAGGGTTTGATGTGTCCCTGTACCATCTTCAAGGAAAAGCAGCAGAGAATCCTGTGGCACCTTATAGACTAACAGACGTTTTGGATCATGAGCTTTCGTGGGTGAATACCCACTTTGTCAGATGAATGTAGTGGAAATTTCCAGGGGCAGGTATATATATGCTAGCAAGCAAGCTAGAGATAACGAGGTTAGTTCAATCAGGGAGGATGAGGCCAGTGTGAAAATCAAGGAGGAGAACTGGTTTCTGTAGTTGGACAGCCATTCACAGTCTTTGTTCACCCTGAGCTGATGGGTCAAATTTGCAGATGAATTGAAGCTCAGCAGTTTCTCTTGAAGCCTGGTCCTGAGTTTTTGTCCGCAGGATGCCACTTAAGGTCTGCTATAGCCGTGGCCAGGGGAGGTTGAAGTGCTCTCCACAGGTTTGTATATTGCCATTCCTAATACTAATTGTGTCCATTTATCCTTTTCCGTAGAGACTGCCATTTTTGGCGATATACACAGGCAGAAGGGGCATTGTGGATATTGTTGGCGTATATTACATTGGGGACGTGCGCGTGAATGAACCGGCTGGATGGTGGCTGATCTGGTTAGGTCCTGTGATTGGTGCGGCTGATGAGATATTGGGCAGAGTACATCGGATCCTGTTATGGATGTCTTGTCAGTTTTACTAGCAGTGGCGTCTCACGGCGACAACCACATCAGCGAGGACACTAAATCCAGATCATTCGCCACACAACACCGGTTCATTCACCTGACGTCCACCAATGTAATATACGCCAACATAGCCAGCAGTTCCCCTCTGCTGTGTATATCGGCAACTGGACAGTCTCTACGAAAAGGATAATGGACACATCAGATTTAGAATGGCATAATAGACATAAACCTGTGGAGAGCACTCAACCTCACCTGGCCACGCCTATAGCAGACCTTAGTGGCCATCTTGCAGCAAAAAAACTCAGGACCAGACTTTAAAGAGAAAACTGCTGAGCTTCAATTCATCTGCAAATTTGACACCATCAGCTCAGGGTTGAACAAAGACTGTGAATGGCTTGCCAACTACAGAACCAGTTTCTCCTCCCTTGATTTTCACACCTCAACTACTAGAACAGGGCCTCATCCTGCCTGATTGAACTAACCTCGTTATCTCTAGCTTGCTAGCATATATATACCTGCCCCTGGAAATTTCCACTACATTCATCTGACAAAGTGGGTATTCACCCACGAAAGCTCATGTTCCAAAACGTCTGTTAGTCTGTAAGGTGCCACAGGATTCTCTGCTGCTTTTACAGATCCAGACTAACACGGCTACCCCTCTGATACTTGACATCTTCAAGGAATGTGTTTATGCCATAACTCTATGTTGAGGTAGGCCTGTGCTAAGCTTCTGGAATGTGTTTGCATGAATACCCAGTGTCTAGTAATACTTAGGAGTGCCTGTGGTTTAGCAATACTAGCCATACTATTGCGAAGTTCATGTAACGGACAGTGAACTGGTAAGCATCTGCTTTGATATGTGGCCTGACTTTGGTTCACAGCATGGCCTGACTTTGCTGACTATGGTTCAGGCCTCAGGTCTTAGGCCAGGCCCATGCTCCAGGTGCATGCGCGCACTCTCTCTCTCCTACAAATAGTAACTACTATTAAACCTCCCTTTCAGGTTCCTGAAGTTAATGCCAGTGGTGTCAGTTAGTGCTCTGTGAGGCAGTGCTCACTTGCACCAGGCCCAGGCTCTGAATCAGAAAGCTGCAACCAGCTCCTTGCTGCCTCTCAGACAGAACCGAGAATCAAGATTGTCTATTTTTTTCTGTTGCAGGGTGTTTTGTTGTTTGGCATGAGGAGATACGTTTGATGTGATCTAGACTGTTCTTTCCCACAGGTGTCAAAGCTGTTCCTTCTATCAATGCTTCTGGGACCAATGAAATTAAAAAATGTGATGAGATATGCCTGTACTATATCTGGAGGTTCTGCAAACATAAAGGTAAGTCTGACTAATGGTATTATCCATTGAATGTCAACAGGAACTGCCCTGTGCAGACTTCATATCTCTACTAGTAATGGGATATGGAAACTTCCATTTCTGGATCACTGGCTTAATGTTGGTAGTAATGATTCTCCATCCCATATCTAATGCCTTCAAGGTGAGTTGGTCTAAAACACGGACTAAAAGCTGTCACAATTGTGAAGAGATTCAGAGGAAAGCCAAAGGCTGAACAGACAAACACTGATGCGCCCTCTCTCTTAGAGGTGGGCCCTCCCAATCAGTGGTGAATCATGCTGGTGGGGCTAGGTGGGGGAAGTTTGCACTGTCATTGCTTGTATATTTCTGTGGCTAGAGTAAGTCAGTTTCCAGGGCTGTTAAACCTAATACTTTTGGTGACTTAATTTTTTTAAAGATAAAAAATTGGAGAAAGATGCTGTCATCAGACTTGAAGCAAAAGTCCTTGCAGACCAGTACCTGGGTCTGATTATAGCTATGTTCATTTCCCATTAAGCCCTTTACCATATGGCCTGAAGTAGCACAACATCTAGTTCCTTTTATGTGAACCAGCTCAGTTATGTCAAGCTGCTTCTGTTACTGATGTTGCTGATTAAAGTTGTATAATACTGAAGTAAGTTGCCTGGGAATTATGTTTTTGTTTGTTTGTTTGTGCCAGACTCATACTCCAGGAAAGATCTGAAAGATTGTTCTACTATTGCTCTTTGTCTAGTATGCAGAGTAAGAAGAGTCAAACAGCCCTTTCCATGTCTTGGTAATAGAATTCCAGCATTTGTCTTTTAAAATATTGTGCCTTTAAAGAATTGACCCCTTCTAAGTTTTCCAACTTACAGCATCGTGTCCTAGAAATTAGCTCTGGCCAAGAGTGACTAGCCATGACTCCCTCTGGAGTGTCTCAAGGCCAATACAAGTGCTGGCTAAAAGAAGGAACTTGACTCTGAGACTGAGGAATGAGATAAATTTAGTGGTTTGATGTAAATACAGAGGAGACAGAGCTGAATGGGGAGTTTCTCCTTGCTCGGGTTTCGATTCTGGGCATAAAGAGATGGGCATAATGGCTCTTGGGGACAGGGAACATCTTTTTCTTCTGTTTGTACAGTGCCTACCACAGAAGGGGCCTAGTCCATGACTGGGACTCCTAGGCGCTACAGTGATACAAATAATAATCAACCTTTCCGCACCCCTGCTCTGGCTGCATAATGGACGTGGCAGTATTGCACGTCCTGCACTCTGGGACGCATATGGACTTCTCTTTCCTTACTCCACTGAGGGCACACGGTGGCCCAAAGAGAGCAGGGAAGAGGCAAGGCCTATGGCTCCATCCAGCCTCAGCACTTTTGCCTGCCAAGCAAGCTGGCTGCCTATGAGGGAGTACTCTGTGTTCTTGCTGGTGCCTTCCCTTGGGTGTTGCAGTTCATACTGTCCTGTGCTTTGGACCGTGCCTAAAAGGCACAGTCAAGCCTTCAGTTTGTTCACCTTTCTGGTCCTGAAACTCTTTTTAAGAAACTGAGGGAGAAACAACACCAAAAATAGCACCGGGGTTTTCCTGCTGTAACCTGCTTGCGTAACCTTGTGAGAGAAACTGCGCTTACTCCCCTTGCGTGTTTGGGGCTGAGCTGATAATTGCTGAGTCATACCTACATGTCTCAGTGATAAACAACGCTGCTCTCACACATGCCAGTGTCAGTTGTCAGGGCAATATCTAAGCAAAGAAAGGTGTGTGGACTCAGACTTAAAATCAATAATGTAAAGCAGGGGTAGGCAATCTACAGCATGCGTGCCAAAGGCGGCACGCAAGCTGATTTTCAGTGGCACTCACACTGCCCGGGTCCTGGCCACTGGTCCGAGGGGCTCTGTGTTTTAATTTAATTTTAAATGAAGCTTCTTAAACATTTTAAAAACCTGATTTACTTTACATGCAACAATAGTTCAGTTGTATATTATAGACTTATTGAAAGAAACCTGCTAAAAATGTTAAAATGTATTACTGGCACACAGAACCTTAAATTAGAGTGAATAAATGAAGACTTGGCGCACCACTTCTGAAAGGTTGCCGACCCCTTTTGTAAAGAGCTTACGCTGCTTCACTAGTTAGAAAGGGCATGTTTCAACTCTTCCTTCAGTTTTACTCCAGTCTAGCTCTGACTTCGGTGGACTTTTGATTTACCCCAGTGTACATGAAAGCAGAATCAAATGGAAAGGGAGAAGGCCAAAGAGATTATGATAAAAATGCATTGCAGGGTTTGATGCTTATTCCTGCTCCTCTCTTGGTTCATTTCAGTGTCCTGCTATTAGCCTGCTCTAAGGTTAAGTGAGCTCCTTAGCATGTTTGTTCTCTCTGCAGATGACTGCAGGATGATTCATTATCATCTGCCTTATCGATGGCAGAAGTTTGATGGAGTCAATTGGCTTGATCTTCCCAGAATGGAGGTAGTCGAAAAGGCCTATTGTGACCCCCAAAACGACAGGTATAATAATGCTTAAAAGCGCTTTGCTAAGCTCTGTAAAGGAGCTACATAGCTTTGGGGTAGCACAAGGATAGTCTATCCCTCAGTTTCTGGTTAACTCCTTTTCTCAAGAGAATTTAGGGCATGACTGCTTGATGCCCTTAGATAAGACTTCTCCTGAAAGCTGTGTGTTGACCTCATAAGCTTCTGCTAGAGACTTCTCAGTAACATAAACGGTTGGTGAACAGGATCTCTAAGAATATACAGAGAGACAGTCTGAGGGTGCACAGGAGAAGAGAGCGAAGTTAGACAGTAGCTTAATGAAAATGTTTACCTGTTCTTGTGGTAAGTGGAATAACCTGTAGAGGAGTTCTGCCCTGCTATTGAGATTATATAGGTTAATGAAACATGTAGCATTTGGTGCACAGACTGGGTGTCTAGTAACATACAGTTCATATTGAAGTTATTACCAATAACTCAGTGAAAGCTTCTCCTGGACCAGGGGTTCCCAAACTTGGTTTGCAGCTTGTTCAGGGTAAGCCCCTGGCGGGCCGCAAGACGCTTTGTTTACCTGAGCGCCTGCAGGTATGGCTGCTCGCAGCTTCCAATGGCCGTGGTTCACCGTTTCCGGCAATGGGAGCTGTGGGAAGTGGTGGCCTGCTCAGGTAAACAAAGCGTTTCGTGGTCCGCCAGGGGCTTACCTTGAACAAGCCACGAACCAAGTTTGGGAACCCCTGTCCTAGACTGTTTGTTTTTGTGGCTGTCAGTCCTCTATACAGCCATTATTTGGAACTCGCCTGGAGGACTCTCTTATGAAGTTCTCCATTGTGAAGGATAGTAGATCTTATTCATAGGTAAAATATTCATAGATATAGGACGCAATAGGAGTGTTCTGTAGATTCACCCACTATCCTATTCATTCCTTCTCTGAAAGCTCCACTTTCAACTGACACGTCACTCTGATCATGGAGCACTGGTGCTCTCTGAAGCTCAGGGGCGGCCAGATGTGATTGCTTGAGAGTTCTGGCCACTGGCTATCCAGGAACAAAGGATTTCTGTTCTGTTTTTGTAACGCCTGTTCTCAGGCAGCCTGGGACAGGAGGCTTTTATTCATCTTTGTCAGGCAAGGCTGGTGAACTCCAACATTACACAATTTATACTCTTCTGGCAAGGAGGATACAAACACAAGCAAATACTAGCATCATGTGCATTTGTGGTTCATTACAAAAAACTTGTATCAATAAATTAGATGTAGCCCCAAACTTTCTAGCAAGTCAGCAAGGATACCCCTAGCATCACGTAGTTTGCATGCTGTGTTAGAGATATAGACGGTGTTAGCTCTTTTTGCAGTGGGGAGTCTAGTCACAAGGATCTGAAGCTCCTGAATCAGAGCACGCCTGCATGGGGCAATTTTCTGCTTGCTTTTCTTAAGCAACCTGAACTAGAGGTAGTGCTACCAATTCCACCTATAATGTAGAAATTTGGAAGCTGTTTCAACTGATGATCAGAGAGGATATGTATGCACAGTTAGCACTGGTGTAACTCTCTGAATTTCTCTCTCTCTCTAGCTTAGCAGATCAGAACATCAATTTCAGGTCAATTACCTCTTCTTCTGCTTTGCTTCGACGCCTCTCCACACCATCATCGGTTACAAAACACCCCAAATTCATAATGACAACAAAATGGATTTGGTATTGGAAAAATGATCTAGGCCAGTGGATTGAATATGGGAAACAGGTGAGCACCTTGTAACGTCCATCCCCTCTTAACCACTTCTGGAGGGATGTCACAAATACAGTCTCCTCTGCTATATAGTAACCTGTAGATATTGTTTATTTGCTTTTGATTTATAAAACAATGGGCCCCTTCCCATGGCTTAGTTAGCAATTAATAAAGCCAGATGATTGACTGTGGGTGGGTACTTATTTCTGGCAAAGCAAGCACTATAAGCTTTTATAGATGCCCCCTCAAAAAGTCGTCTGATAAAATCTTGTACCAATTTCTCTGCCCTTTCCCAAAATAACATGAGAGAAGCTGAGGCTTGCATCATATCCAGGAGGCTAAGAGAGCTAAGCATTAGCAGGCTTAGTGGTGGGGAATCATATACAAGATTTATGCGGCATTCATGAAAAATGCCCTTCCAGTAGCATACTTTCCCCTTTTTTATGTATTATACAGAAGAAAACTATGTAAAGAGAACATTATTAAGGTTGCAAAGTCAAGCACTCCAAAATTAAGAGAGGCCAGAGTGAAAGTTGCCTGTACAATCGTAATTTGGCCCTCCTGTACGTATGAACTGATACAGTCTTTAACAACGTGACCACATACTATTTTTTCCCATAGGACTTCAACCTCAGAGAGCACTCGGGATGGATGGTGATCAATGAAGGGGTAGTTATTCAGTATTTATTTATATTCTCTTTATTCAGTCTGTGGGATGAGGCTTTATTTACTGTACACCGTCCAAACCTGGCACTTAATAAAGAATTCTAAATTTTCTCCGTGGATTTTCTGTGGCTCTCATGACTATAGTATGTGAATGCTTCACAACGTTGATGAATTAATCTTCACAAGACCCCTGTGAGATGAAGAGATAGTATCCTCATTTTACAGATGGGGAGCTGAGGGACAGAGAGCTTAAAACTAAAATTGTCAAGTGTCCACTGATCTTTACACTGGCATTTCCTAATTTATTTTAATATATGACTTTGTAACCTTAACATTCTCTTTATGTAATTTTCTGTATGTAAGTTCCTATTTAAAAAAAAAAAAAAAAAAAGGTAAATTGATAAAAGAAAAATGTCACCATTTGAAACCATATTGAGCCTGTCATAGGGTCTATACATCTTATGCTGGTTCATCAGCCAAAGGATTAACAAAGCAACTGCCGACCGGCTTAGCCAGAGCTGATTGGCAACCCCAAAGGAGCTGGATAAAAGGGCTCCAAGGTAAGTGGGTGGGGCAGCTGCAAGAGAGATGATCCCTCCAGACCTGCCAGACAAACCAGTGCTCCAAAGAGCGATAAACAGGGCAGGAGGCTGGCAAGATTACAAAGGTAGGAAGTGGCTGAGAGAACAGCATGGGACTGAGAAGGATTGGTTCTCGCTGTTCCAAACAAGGGCCCTGAGCTGGTACCCAATGGAGTAAGCGGGTGTAGGTTCCGCTACCTACCTCGGTCAGGGATTTTTAGAGAAGTTGTTCCCAAACCCGGGAGACCTAGGGCTGATTAACCCCTACTGGAGCCAGGGAACTTCTACTGTCCCATTATCCTAATGGGGGGAAAAGACTATTGAGGAGGGATTGGGTCTTAATAGGGACTTGACAAATGCAGAGTTGGGTTTGACAGCATAAGGGGCAGGGAGCCAAGTGGATGTAGTTCCCAGTCCTGCCACAAGGGGATGCCGACACACCCCCTTATTACAGACTACCCTGTGGGTTATCAACAGGGTTGGAACAGCACAAACATCTACCACTTGAGCTAATGGAGCAATTGGCAGCAGCACTAGGCTGTTATCCTTATAAACGGATCACCCTATAGAAGGTGATGAAAGATCTACTTTGCCAACAGATTACACATGCATTTTCTAGACAGCAGAGGAACATTGGGATTTGGGAGTCCTAAGTTCTGTTCCAGGTTGTGGAAAGGTGTGTATCCTAGTGGTTTTAGACACTTTTGCCTTGTCACCCTCAGCCCATCCCCTAGTATATTTCCCACACCTGTCCCCACCCCCTCTGCTCTTCTCCATCATAGCATGTGATTCAGGCTGCTTCCTCTTCCTCCATGCTACTTGGGCACCAGCAGTGGAGCATTGAGAGTGCAGGAGAAAGTCACTCTTGTTCAAATGCCTGGCACCAAAGTTGACCCTGACATCTGGGAGGAAGGTTTGCAGGAAAAGCCCTTTGAGCCCCTGTAGTCCTCAGCTGGAGCATGCTCTGTTCAGACAGAATGTTTGAGGAAATTAGATGCCAAAGTCATTACAACCTTCTACAGTGCATGTGAGCTTGTAAAAATGGCAGTATTCAGAAGCTTATAAACTTGGCCAAATTCAGGTGGATTGTCACAAGGACCACAAAAGGCACGTCTCTGATCCAGGGCTGTAGAGCTTCTCAACAAAATGATTTTAAGTATTTTTTAATAATGGCAAAATGTGTTTTCCCCCGTCCTAATCTAATTTTCCAGAATGGCTGAGCTGTTTTTGCTAAAACTTGAATAGTTCAAGCCTCCGTTAGACTCCTAGTATGGAAAAGTTCAGCCCGAACAGTTAAAGTTTAGCAAAGTTATAAGCAACTGGAAGAAAAAAGGGTCTATAATGGAGTGTTCAAGCAACCTAAACTATGGTGTCATAGCCAGCTCCATCTATCATAAAGAGATCTCTGCACAAGTGGCTGTAGCCTGGCACAGGAATAGAAATGTTCTCATAGCTTGTTCCCAATGAGTAGCAGCTTGAACTCCACCGGGTAGCTTGTAGGGGCCCAGTATCATTTCCAGAGTGCATCTCCAATTGAAGTCAATGGGAGCTGCAGGTTAGAGTGGGGCTTTTGGAACCTCGGATGGGATGGAAAGCAATTTGGGTCTATGGGACGCTAGTGGTCAGTGGTGAAATGGTTCAGTTTGTGGCATTTCTCATGTCCAAAACTATTCCGGGTGGGTTTCTTTGTTGTATTGATTTTTGGAGGGGTGCAGAAGGGTGATGACATTCTTTCATTATGCAGCACTTTTGAGATCTATGAACAGTAAGCACTGTAAGTGCTAAGTATTACTATCAGTTATTTATTTTTCCTCAGTCTCATTCTCCCACAATCAACTCTGTAATTTCCTCTATGCCCGGAGCAAACTTCCTGACCCTGTGTGCCTCCTTCAAAGTCGCTTCCTCAGTTAGTCTTCCAAAGTTGACCTCCACTCCTCCCACTATATTTTCCCACTCTCAATCCTGTGTTATACCTGATATAGATGTGGCCAGGGAGCTGTCACTTTATTTACCTGTGTAGGTCCAGGCTCACTAATGACATATATGCAATACAGTATTTTTTCCCTGGCAGAGGTCAAAATTCATGGCTCATGTTTATCAATGAATGAAAAAGGCAGTTGTGCAATATTTTGTCCTTCCAGATAGGTTTAATCCAGAACTGTCATAAACAGATAGCTAAGGGTTAATGTTTCTTTCACCTGTAGAGGGTTAACAAAGAGAACCAATCAGGAAACTGGATTTTTCAAAGCTTAAGGGAGGGAATTTGGGGGTTTTTCTTGGTCTGGGGTTTTTGTCTGTTCTGTGCTATCTCAGCTATGAGCGGATCTATTTCCAATCTTTCTTATCTTCTGTTTCCCAGTTGTAAGTACAAGGTAGCAAAAGTATAGTCTTTTAAATTGTTTTTTGCTGTATTTGCATCTGTGTATCTGGCTGGTGGAGTCTTTATGTGTATTTGGCTATAAGTACTTTAATGTATGTTTTTGGGTAAGGCTTGTTTATCCTGATTTATGTTATTCATTTTCTATACAGGAAAGCCTGTATCTTAACATCTAGGTTTACAGAGAACTGTTCTATTCTTTCTTTCTTTTTTTTTTATTAAAAGTTTGCTTTTTTAGACCTGTTGATTTCTTTTCAGTTGAACCACCCAGGAAATTGGTGGGAAAGAAAGACGGGGAGGGGAAAAAGCTGCTCTCTGTGTTTAACCTCCTAGTGTCCGAGGGCGAAGAAGCTACGGGGGAAGAGAGCAGAGAATCTTTTCTGTTTCCTGTTCTTTGGGTTTCTTTTGTGGAAGAGAGGAACATACTTCTTGGTATTGTGATGTAAAGAGGTTGCATTCAGTCACTCTCAGGTTTAGCCAGAGAGAAGATTCTGGGTGTGGTAGGTAGGGGGGGAATGGTTTATTTCCCTTTGTGTTGTAGAACTAGAAGCTATCGAGTCTTGGGGTCCCCAGGGAAAGTTTGGGAGACTCAATGAGCCAAGGACACTGGAAATTAGGCTGGTGGCAGCAACATAAATCTAAGCTGGTAATAAGCTTTAGAGGGTTCATGCTAGCTTCCCAGTTTATGAACGCTAAGGTTCAAATCTGAGTGGAAGCTATGAGAGTGGCAGCGATTGGGAAAGATAAGTAAATCCAAAAGCCAGTAACGATTATAATTTGCTTCTCTGCTAGCTGGTTATAAGCAGGGGGAAGGGTTTATTTTTTTTAAACTGCAGCCAGAGAATTTTTTTTCCTTGCTCCCTGCTAGCTGTGCATAGGGAGGGCTATTAAAGGTAACGACGTTCGTTTGTTAAACAAAGCAGCCTTAAACAAAGCAGCCTTAAGTGGTCAGCAAAGCACTCCAGCCAGAACACATTTATAAAAAAAAAGAGGGTTTTCTTTTGCTTTTTAACTGTTCGGGAGAGGCTAGTAAGTTATAAAGGAGTTGCTAGGCAGACTCCAGGAGACAACAGAGAGCCAGCCGTTCAGACAACAACCACCAGAGGGCACCCCAACACAAGAAAACAAGAACCATGACTACCAAGGACCTGAAACAGGAGCTAGCAAGACTGGAGGCAAAGGCACAAATCAGAAACGCAGAGCACAAGCGAGACATGGAAAACAAACTATAAGAACTAGAAATAAAAGAAAAAGAGATGGAGCTGAGAGAAAGAGAGAGAGGCGCCAGCCACAGGAGAGAGCTGGAGATAAAAGAGGAAGCCTACAAAAGAGAACAAGCAGCCAAACATGCAGCCCACCAACGAGAGATGGAAAAACAGAGGGAGGCCCACCGGCAGTTGTGCAATATTTTGTCCTTCCAGATAGGTTTAATCCAGAAGTAGGCCACCAATGGCACATGTGCCAAAGGCGGCATGTGAGCTGATTTTCTGTGGCACTCACACTTCCTGGGTCCTGGCCATCGATCTGAGGAGCTCTGTGTTTTAATTTAATTTTAAATGAAGCTTCTTAAACACTTAAAAAACCTTATTTATTTTATATACAACAATAGTTTAGTTATATAGTATAGACGTATAGAAAGAAACCTCTAAAAACATTAAAATGTATTACTGGCACACGAAACCGTAAATTAGAGTGAATAAATGAAGACTTGGCACACCACTTCTGAAAGGTTGCCAACTCCTGGTTTAACCATTATTTTCCCCCCACATTTCCATTCTATAGGACGGATTGCAGGGAGCTTCTGCGCTAGCTTCTGATGATTTGGAGAATTTATTTCTGGCGAATCCAAATGACATCCTACAATTTCAGGCTGGTTCCCAACATTACGAGATCAATTTTAAAGGTACTGTCCCCCTTTAATTCCAGTTGAACACAATGCATTATCATTTATAGTTTGGTAGCTTTGATATGCTACGTTGCAGTACTTTTCTGGGAGACGTGTACAGAGGGAGACCGCTGCAAATAGGACTAGCTGGATAGTTTTACGGAGAAGGGGAAATAGTCCGCATATGCAGGATGGAATATTGTAAGGGGAGAGAAATCTGTAAAGTGGAGAAGGTGTAAATAAGTATGTGGGCAAATTAATGACAGAACGGAACAAGGTACAAATTGGACAAAGAGGGCAAGGTAAATTGCATGAGGTAAGGGGGTTGGGGAAGGGAAGAGGTTTTAAAGAGAGCTTTTCCCTTTAGAGTAAACATGTGGAAGGCCTCATCTAACCAAAAAAGAAATGGTACTCGACCAGCCAGTGGTTGCTTTTTTAGCTATGATTATTACTTATGATTTTGTTTAAGATGGCTCTGTTTGCCTGAGAGCATCACATGCAGCTTTTTCTTCTGCCAGATTCTGCAGCCTGAAGTCTGAGCTTCTGACAAGTCTATGATGGGAATATTTGTAATGTCACAACTGTAATCCATCACACATCTGTAATTCTGTCTGGGGATTTCCATGGTTTACAAAGTTATTTATGAATTCTCACAACATTCCCGTGGCCAATTCTTATAATGCCCATTTTGCAGAAGGGTTGCAGAGGCTCACAGAGGGTGTACAGAAAGTCTGCCAAGCTCTTTCAGCACTCCACTGCAGAGTTGTTGACTTCACTGCAGCCTTAAACGGGAGCAGAAGACAGGAGATGAGGGACTGAACCCTTGTTTAAATACATAGTAAAGTCATGAATTGTCTGGTAGATTTGAACGTTTTCCATGCTATGAAGAAAGAGTGTAAGTGAGATGGAGGGAACAAGTGATTTCTGGAAGGGTAGGTAAGCTCAAGTAAGAGAGTCATAAGGAAGGGACAGAGAAGATTGAAACAAACTAGTCGGGCTGCAGAGACAGTGGTTGCTAAACAGACAAAAAGTTCAACTGCCACATTCCATCAACAAATGAATGTTTATTTCCTCTTGCACTGTGTGTGTGTGTGGTGTGTGTGTGTAAAAAAAAAAAAAAAATACATGCAATAAATTTTCTCTTTCAAGAAATGGTCCAGAAAAATGTCCGTTATCAAACTCAAAGAGAAGTCCGCAGGCGACCAAAGTTCGTGTCCTTAGAAGATGTGAAAAAGATGAAAAAAGGGTACTCAATGATGCGTTCATTTTTGTTTGTTTTTTTCACTGTAAAACGAAATGCCCCATATGGAATGGTGGCTGCATATGGGGAAGTTTCTTGATTCTCATAATAATTCTGGTTCGCTGATTGCCATAGCGGTTGGTTGTATCGCAATTCAGCTGTTCTTGTTCGCCTCAATATACTGCATGTTTTGGTGGAATCATATAACACACTGCTGGTTTGCAGATAGTTGCAGCAGTGCCACAGTCAGTGTGCAACACTGCAGTTCTCTGCTGCATGAGCAGGAATCTGCCTGTTCCTGTGGTACATGGTGTAAGAGGAGATGGGGGTATTGATGAGATAGAACTTGTCTTTTACAAAAGTATAGTAAGAGACCAAGGCCTCGTCTACACTGCACCCTAAGTTGGTGTCACTGCAACTGATGCAGTGATGTCAATTTAGCAGGTCTGGTGAAGACATGACACGTCAACGGGAGAACGCTCTCCTATCGACTTAGTTAATCCACCTCAGTGAGAGGCGAAAGCTCCCGTCTACATAGCATGGTGTAGACACCACTTTAAGTCAATGTAAGCTATGTCGACTTCAGTTATATTACTTATGTAGCTTAAGTAGCGTAACTTAGATCGACTTTCATCACTAGTATAGATCAGGCCTAAAAAATGCTGCCCACCAGAAACTGGGGACTAATTCCTATTGGGAACCTAGTTACATGACGATATTTAATTGGCAATCTGCAGTAAGTAGCAAGATTAAATCTGTGTTGTAAAATTCTTACAGGGGAAGTGACCAAAATAGCCTTATTCCAAGGGGACCCTGTCAGTCTGGGAGAGGGTTTATGACAAGAATGGAAGTACCGTAGACTCGTTCCTGATTTTCTTTTTGTTCACAAACAGCCAAAGAGTGACTGATACTCCAGATCAAAACTATCCTAGAAAGTGGGACAGATCAGCACTGCCTGACATGGGATACAAGGTACTTGTGTTTTCTCCTTTTTGCTCTAGTGAGATTGGGTTGTTTCTATACAGGTTCTTTTGATGGAAAGGCACTGAGCCCAAAGGAACATGATAAAATGTCCATGTATACTGAAACATTTGCCATTTGGGAATATAGTTACAAAGGGCCAGATTTTAAAAGATATTTAGGCATTGTACGGTCATTGATTTCATCTGCATCTCTAGGTGACTGGACCAGATTTTTAAAAAGGTATTAAAGTGTCCTGAGACTACCAATATGGGTGCTAGTTGAGTTGGTGGGTTTTCAAACAGTATTTTTACATGGCAGTTAGATTCCTACGGCTGGCCTGTGCCATCTGACTTGGGCTCATGAGGCTCAGGCTAAGGGACTGTTTAATTGCAGTGTAGATGTTTGGGCTTGGGCTGGGTTTGGGTTTGGATTTGGACTCTAGGACCCTGTGAGGTGGGAGGGTCTCAGAGCCTGAACGTCTTCACTGCAGTTAAATATAGATTTTTAAAAGTAGTGTAGATGTACCCTGAAGTTCACATCTGTCCAATAGAAACTGGACTGAGATTACCAACTCTTGTCACACAGGCCACCAAAGAACCATCATGTGATGACGATATGGTCATTACTAGGTCAAGTTGCCTCTCTTTTCATATCTAATCAAACAAATACAGTATTAAACTTATAATATATACACAGAGGGGGAGGGATAGCTCAGTGGTTTGAGCATTGGCCTACTAAGCTCAGGGTTGTGAGTTCAGCCCTTGAGGGGGCCACTTAGGGATCTGGGGCAAAATCAGTACTTGGTCCTGCTAGTGAAGGCAGGGGGCTGGACTCAATGACCCCTTAGGGTCCCTTCTAGTTCTAGGAGATAGGCATATCTCCATTCATTTCTTTAAAGAAATGAAGCTAACAAGTAAGAGCAGAGCTATTGGACAGCTAGGAGTTTTTACTAGCAGTTTTGATGATATTTGCATGTTGCTTCAACAGATGGATCAAAAGAAATACTGGAATCATCTAGTTAATAGTTCTATGGCTAAAGAACAGACCGAGAGTCAAGCACTTGGATACACCATAGTTTTGTAGCTCCTCCTTTAGAGGAGATTTAAGTGCAGGCTCCATTACCAGCTCTGCTATAGATGTCCTATGTGAAATTGGCCAAGTCACTTGGCCACAGAATAAGTGGGAGGCATCAAGGAGCTGGTGATGGATTCCTGATTCTCAGACTGCTTTTATTGGTGCTAAGAGCAGTTTTTGGGCACTTTGCCAGCTGGTGATAGCCAGAGAGCAGAACTTTGCAGATGTTCACACTCTTTGCAGTTCTTCACCCCATATTCCCAGGCTGTAGTGAGGAGTGACTTAGGAGCACACCATGCAATTTCTATGCCAGCGGTCCTTTAGGCTGTATGGACCAGATTCAGATCCTCTTATTCATGTTGGGTGGCTTTTTTTACCACGAATAACTTGTGGAGTAAGGTGCTTCTCAACACAAGTAAGGGAATCAGAATCCGGACCTGCGGTAAAGCTGACATCAGGGACAAAAAATAAGTCTTTGCTCCTGTTATCCTTGCCACTGCAGCTGAGGGGGAATTAAGAAATTCCTCCGTGTGTGTTATCAAGGGAATTGTTAACAAAGGCTGGGATTTTCAAAGCAGCCTAAGGTGGTTAGGTGCCAAATTCCCTTTAAACTCCAATGGGATTTAGGAGCCTAATTCCTTTTCCCTTTCAAATCCCAGCCTAAATTCCAATCAGGTACACCTCTGCTAAGCTCACTGGAGACAATGGGGTTGCACAGGCACAAAGAATTTGACTGGCAGGAACATGTTATTACTGCTGGTTAGTGATGTGAGAGATTAACAGAATCCAGCTTGCGTTTCAGTCAAGTACCTCGTCTCAATTGACACTTTAAGATGGAAGATGTTAAATAACTGCAAAGTATTATCAATTCTTAAAGTGTAGGCCAGGTAGAAGCATAATTGATCTGAGATTGATCATTACCTCTCTGACCATAAGGCTTTTCTTTCATAGTAGCAATCCTCTTTCACTGTTTCGTGACTGGCTGGGATTCTGCATGCCTCTGTGGTGGCCTTCACGACATCTGACATCTCAGCCTTGATGAATTTTCTACACTTCAGACACTGGCCTTGCAAACTGTTCTGGAAAATCTTGTGTGACAAAGTTCCTCCTCTACCTTGGTGGGTCCTGCGCTTCTTGGCAGATTTGCTCACCTCAGTGATCTTCCCCACAGTCTGGGTCAACTCCCTGTGTTTGATCGAGGAGTTGGTAAGGTTGGGGAACCCGAGCCCACCCTCTTACTTTCGGGTTCCAGCCAGGCCTGGGATGGCAGCTGTCTATAGTGCCTTCGTAACAGCTGCATGACACTCAATCCTGGGCTACTTCTCTCATGGCCTCCTCCAAACCCTTTTTTCCTCACCCCCAGCGACTTCCTCCTGGTGTCTGATAACACTGTAACCTTAGTCCTCCACAGCACACCTCTCACTCTCAGGTCCTTGCATACTTTGCTCCCAGCTCCTTCTCCTTCTCCTTCTCCTTCTCCTCTGGCTCCTCTCCTTCTCCTCTGGATCTCTCTATATTAGGGTGAGCTCCTTTTTAAACCCCAGGTGCCTGATTAGCCTGCCCTGATGCTGCAGGTGTTCTACATTAAAGTAGCTATCTCTACTGCCTTCTAGAAAGGTCTTAATTGGCTCCAGGTGCCTTGATTAACCTGGAGCAACTGCCATTTGGTTACCATGGTCCTAGGGATTTGTTTAGCCTGGGGCTAACATACCTGTTTCTCAGTACTTTACTGTAGCCATCTGGCCTTGCCCCCATCACACTTGCTACACCGGAAAGGATCACTTATGAGAGGCTTTGCTATTTTTTTTTTTTTTTTTAGTCTTTCCTGTTTAGTATAAAGACTTCTATTTTCTTCCTCTTTCCCTACACATAATATTGGAGGTTGCAGTATTTATTCTGTAAAGCATTTTGAGACATGAAAAATCCTATGCAAAGTAAAAGTTTATATGTCTATAATCTATATCTGGGGGGGCAAACTTTTTGGCCAGAGGGCCACATCTGGGTAGGGAAATTGCAGGGCAGGGGGTTGGAGTGTGCAGGAAGGGGCTCAGGGCAAGGGCTTGGGGTGCCAGAGGGGTGTGGGGTGTACAAGGGGGCTCATGGCAGGAGGGGGTGTGGAGTGCGGGAGGGGGATTAGGGCAGGGGGTTGGGAAGTGGGCTGCGGCAGGGGGCTTAGGGCAGGGGGTTGAAATGCAGGGAGGGGTGCGTCAGGGGGCTTAGGGCAGGGGATTGGAGTGTGGGCTCCGGCCTGGTTGCTGCTTACCTGGTGCAGCTCAAGTGTGGCAGCAGTGCACAGTGGGGCCAAGACAGGCTCTCAGCCTGCCCTGGCCCCACCTCGCTCCTGGAAGCGGGCAGCACCATGTCCCTGCAGCCTCTGTGCACTGCCCTTGCCTGTGGGTACCTCCCCTGAAGCTCCCATTGAAGTTCCCCATTCCCAGCCAATGGGAGCTGCACGGGGCGGTGCCTGCAGGCGAGGGCAGTGCACAGAGCCCTCTGCCTCCCCGCTACAGGGACGTGGAGCCGGCCACTTCCGGGAGTGGCATGGGGCCTGCAGCGCTACGGGGTGGCAATCCCACAGGCCGAATCCAGCCCGCGGGCCATAGTTTGCCTACCTCTGATCTATGTTGTTAGATATTGATAGCTTGTTAGGATTAGTAAATCAGGTTCTGTGAATCCCCCTCCATCTTCTTTTTACTTTGTGTAATGGCGGCAAAATGGAATTGGTAGTTGAAGAGAGATACATGGCAAAAATGAACTGTCTTAAAATGTATGAATATAATATTTGTGTTAGAGAATGAGCAGGCTGAACCAGAGGCGGATTGAGCTGCTGTCACCATGCCTCCCAGAGCAGCCAGTGCTCCGTTTTAAGATGACACGTTGGAACTGGGGCCTTTCACCTCAAGTTTTGATTTCATATTTGCCCTAGGCAGCAGTGACTGAAAAACTGTTACTCATGTCTGTCTGGTAGCCCTGTGTTACAGGAGTTAGTAGTCTCAGCCTAGTTTATAGTTGACAGGTCACCATCTCAACAGATGAAGTATGGAACGTATACAAACACTTGAATTCATCTCTCCTTCGTCTGAGAGATCCTTCCCACAGAGAGAGGTATGCTGCACAGAACAGAATGGGGGAGCTCACATAGGAACTATCTGGGCTGTTCCTGTTCTGTGAGTGAATAGGATTTCAAGTACTACATACACTCAAAAGATCCACCTTTGATCTCACTGGTTCTGCCTATGAAAGCGTGATCAGCCCGTTGAAGCTTTCTGTAACCTTTGGCTGTGGTTTGGTATTTTGTAGGCAGTGGAGATCACTAATCCATCCTCTGAATACACTGAAATCGAGACCCTATTTAAAAGGACAATGAGCAATTATGCTATCCAGAGAATGAGGAGGATTCAGAACCCATCCCTTTGGCAAGTCTTTCAGTGGTTTGTATCTATTTTATTACATTACACTCGTTGTGGCAATAACAAGGGGAGTGAGTCTCATAACTTCCAAGACTGTCTGTCTCTCCTGGACATACATGCTGGTGACTGACATTAACTCTGGAGGTTACCCACTGTGGTGCTGAAGCTTACTTTAGCTCTGTTACTTAAAAGAACTCTCAGAAATACCGCTCAGTCCTTTCTGAGGCTAATTAGCTAGTCATTGTTGATGTGCTATTGCTGCTGAGCTTTAGCACCCCCTCCTTGAAAAGGTAACATCCCCTCTACAGCAAAGCTGCTGACTCTCTGCGTGGAGTAGCTACTCCATGAAAATTAACCGATACGACTGGCACACAGAATCGGTATGCAAGTACATCTGTGTTTACTGAATATTGAATTGCCCTGATAGCAGAGTCTTCACTGTTTGCACAGGTTCAAAAGGAGACTGTATCCATTAATAAGTCTGCTGCAGTGGATCTAGAATGTCTCTTTTAATACGTATTTTACGAAGGTGTCACACTGCTCTCAGGGCGAGGTTCCTGAAGGCATATTAGGGGCTTCTGGTGTAGAACAGCCAAACTACACTGAACTACAATCCCCAAGGCTTGGGTTATTTGTTACTGATGGGCTCTAGTTCCTTTTGGCTTTTAAATATCTACAGCATAGTTGGCCAATTAAGAACAGCAGCAGAAACATTTAATAAGAGTGCTTTGATGCCATGGTAATTAGGGGTCAGGAGAGCATATAAGATCCTGTCTAGATAGACAGATAACATTTTCCCCTCAAAAACAGTTTGGGTTTAGCAATGATCGAGCTAATAGTCTAACCAAGCAATAACAACAATTGCTAAGCAGCAAAAAAGAGTTTGCTAGAAATGGTTTGTTTTAACAGAACAGACCTTGAAAATAACTGACAGCATTTAAAAAACTAATCTTAATCCATGTGTCTTGTAGCTTTTTCCACATTCCCTTTCAGATTTTTATCAAATGTCGGGAGGCAAGTGTGATGGGTTTGGTCACACTGTTTTGGTTATACTGTCACCTGACGTGCTGGAATTACCTCTGAGCCCGTTTTTCCACTGCCAGCTTGGGACTCCAGAAACCCTGCCTTGTTGAGCCAGACACACTAGTCTGCTGCAACACAGACCCAGGTCTGGTCCACGCCCCTAAAGCTGCAGACTTTAACCAAAAACGGCTCAGCAAGTCACCTATCTCCGACACCCAGCTCCCAATGGGATCCAAACCCCAGATAAATCCATTTTACTCTGCATAAAGCTTATACGGGGTAAACTCATAAACTGTCCACCCTCTGTAACACTGATAGAGAGATATGCACAGTTGTTTACTCCCCTTGGTCTTAATTATTAAACAGAAGTGATTTTATTAACCCAGAATAAGTGATTAAGTATAAAAAGTAGGATTTAAGTGGTTTCAAGTAATAACAGGCAGAACAAAGCAAGTTACCAAGCAAAATAAAACAAAACATGCAAGTCAAAGCCTAATACATGTAAGAAACTGAATAAAAGTAAATCTCACCCTCAGATATTCCAATAAGCTTTTTTCACAGACTAGACTCCTTCTTAGTCTGGGCCCAATCCTTTCCCCACTACAGTCCTTGTTAGCTCCAGCTCAGGTGGTAACTAGGGAATTTCTCATAACTGGCAGTCCCCTTTGTTCTGTGCCACCCCCTTTTATATCTTCGGCACCAGGTGGGAACCCTTTGTCTCTCTTTGGGTTCCAACTCCTCCTTCTAAATGGAAAAGCACCAGGTTTAAGATGGATTCCAGTATCCTGTGACATGTTCAGATGTTCTGTGAGACTCCAAGCCTCCATTCTTCCTGGGCTGACTCACAGGAAGGCTGCAAGTAAACAGCCATTTAGAACCAATTGTCCTAGTTAATGGAAGCCCTCAAGATTCCAAGCCACCATTAATGGCCCACACTTTGCATAGTTACAATAGGACCTCAGAGTAATACTTCTTATTTCTAGCTTTAGGCCTTGGCTACACTGGCGCTTTACAGCACTGCAACTTTCTCACTCAGGGGTGTGAAAAAACACACCCCTGAGCGCAGCAGGTTACAGTGCTGCAAAGCGCCAGTGTAAACAGTGCCCCAGCACTGGGAGCGCGGCTCCCAGCGCTGCAAGCTAATCTTCACGGGGAGGTGGAGTACCTGCAGCGCTTGGAGACCTCTCTCCCAGCGCTGGCGCCACGACCACACTTGCACTTCAAAGCGCTGCTGCGAGAGCGCTCCCGTGGCAGCACTTTGGAGTTTCGAGTGTAGCCAAGCCGTCAGATACAAGAATGATACATACATACAAATAGGATGAACACACTCAGTAGATTATAAACTTTGTAATGATACCTTACCAGAGACCTTTCAGGAAGCATATTCCAATTACATTATATTCACACTCATAAGCATATTTCCATAAACAAGTAATTTTTACTGCCGTTCCCAGACTAGCAGCTCTAATTTGACTGCCAGTGGAATACAGAAGGTGGCTGGAAGTCTCATCCATATTATAGTGTGTGTGTCTTTTAAATATATTTTTTACATCAGGCAAAAAGAGCAGATGAAGAAGAAAAATGGAGGGAAAGATGTAGATGAGAGGCTCTTGTTCCATGGAACCAAGAGTTCCCATTTGGAAGCCATCTGCAATCACAATTTTGACTGGAGAATCTGTGGGGTCCATGGAACAAACTATGGAAAAGGTGAGGAGGACATGACTGCGTATATGAGATCACAGACTTTCTTTAAAGTACCCAGTGGTGATGTTACAGTGATAATTGGTCTTTATAAGCTGCAGTGATTTTTTCGTGCATCGGGGAAGTGATGGGAGGGAAGCTCCAGTGTTCTTTCAGGTTGGAAAGGAATTGGTTTGTGTGGGTGAAGAATTTGATGTGGGGTTGAGAGAATTAATTTGGGGGCTGAAAAAGAATTGTTATATTGGGGGAGGAAGGGGAGAGGGGCATGTTTTGATTCCTAGGAAGTGGAGGGAAACTTGTCAGTCCATTACCTCCTTCACCTCAGGAGGAGGGGAGTTGAAGAAGATGGTAATTTTCTGTCAGATGGAGACAAGAGGTTTCCTTCCTCTTATCCACCCATGATGCTGGCTTTTTTCCTTCAGCTCTTAACATTAATTTTTTCCTCTTGTGCTATACCTATTGATCTAATGTCTTACTCTTCCTAGGCTGTTTTTCTTTACTCTCCCTTTCTATCTCACTCCTTCATAACCCAGCCTGCTCTTTCCTTCCTCTTGAAAGTAATGGGAGTTGTACAGCAAAATCCTTTAGCTGTCTGGTGTGAAATCTCCACTAAACATACTGGGATGCCAATAAACATAAAGTTCGCTTATTGAAATTTGAGTCAAATACATCCTAATTATTGTGCTGTGCTAACTCTTTTGTGCCTGACGTATAAAGTACAGCATACACATCCAGTATCCTTACTGTGCCCTTTTTTTGTCATTCCTAGGAAGTTACTTCGCCAGAGATGCTAAGTATGCCCACAGTTATAGTCAATCTGCTGCAAAAGGCAACACAATGTTTGTGGCTCGAGTTCTAGTTGGAGACTTCATTAGAGGAGACGCAACCTACGTTCGTCCCCCACAAAGAGCTACTGATATGCTCACCTTTTACGACAGCTGTGTGGACAATGTGCTGGTTCCCTCCATTTTTGTCATCTTTGAGAAGCATCAGATTTATCCAGAGTATATAATAGACTATAGTGAAGAAAAAAAATGTTTTGTATCTTAAATAAGGGAGAGAGCAGTTTGTATTTCTCACTGCAGCATTCAGATTTTTACATGTTTTTAAGGGTTTCTTATCCTGGATTAGATTGTCTAATACTCATCTCTCATTTTTAATAGAGCACCTTTCCAACTGCTACATCCAAAGAATTTGCTCCTTGAAGGAGGTTGGCAAAGGGAACATCCTGCACACTAGGCGATTACTCTTTTTCATCAAACTGTTAACTTTAACTTGTTCATAATATGTAAACCTTAGGGTAGCCCCACACAGGAGGGGTCAGAATTGGGGATGTGGGAGTGGAATTTTATGATTCTTCTTTGTGCAGCAACAATAAACTTTGGAAATACTAACTAGACAGGATTTCTCTTGAGAAATACGTTCAACTGAGAGAAAAATTGTCTACTCTAGTTTAATATAGTTGACAACTTGATTGTATGCTTACGGCTTTTAGATTTTGTCGTGCTCTGAATGATGAGTCATTCAACTCTGATGCCTTTACTGAGGTGGCTCTTTCCCTTGCCTACCCTATCATTTCCAAGGAACCTGTGAATTAGTTCACTGTGGATTTGACAGGGTGGTGTTCTTGGAGTACTGTATGTCGATGTCAATATTTTAGATTAAAATCAGTAACTAGACAAAGAAAAAGTCTGTTCTTTTAATTTGGTGTAATGAATAAGGTCTCAAAAGGAAGAGTTCCTCCTGGTGCACAAGCAATGTTAACCTAATGGTCAGAGCAGAATACTGTCAGCCATGGTTCTGTTTCCAACTGTATAGCAGATTTGCTGTGCAACTTGGATCTGTAGGTAGGAAAGCTGGAGGTAGACCATAACAATTGACTGTCTGGGAAAAGGCATGTCCCAGAATTTGTTGTTTCAGTTGCTAATGATTACATGCATAAATTTAAAGGCTTGGCTGAGATTCGCTTGAAACCTTGCCTTTAGTGTATTACGTTTTCCACATGTGGATAGTTGTCCAGCAAATGCTGTAGGACAGAAGTAATGTCTTGGAGTGCTTTGATGTTTTTCTGTCATGCAGGATGGACAGTAATTTTCGTTGTGCCAGGGACATCACATGACTTGTGTAGAGTGAACATCTTTAAAGGTGTTCTTCATCACTCTGGTGCAGTAGAACGTGCTCACGTGACAAGAACTTGTTAGTTCCTCATTAACTATGTAATCTTCATTTTCTATGGCCAGTTGTATGCTAGGAAAATTACCCACTGCTGACAATGATGAGCCAAGCATAGTCGTAACAGTGTTCTAACTATTGTTTCTGAAGTGGTTCGGGTCTTACCAGATTGTTCTGGTCTACATTTTCATATAAATCATGTTTAGCATTACGCCATGTCAATAATGGGTAACTTTCCTAATAGTGACCAAGCATGTTTTAATAACATCTGCAGTCTGTTGAGCTCTCATTCAAGGGGTTTTTTGGTAATGAAGATCACATTTCCATCATCCCCTACTAACTTTCTAAGAGCTCACCTTTTGGGCTGAAATGCCTCTGTTCAAAGGTGACTCATTTTGGCAAGAGTGAGCAAACTCCCTTGGCTGGTGGGAGGGGAAAACTGCTACAGCAAGAACTACTGAAGTTTATAATGTGGCATGTTTAAAGACTATTGCATTTTGCTAGGCTTGGGGTGCGAGGGGGAACTGGTTTTGAATTTAGCCAAGCTGTAACCACATCCTGGGCATGGGAGTTAGACAAACTGCAGGCTGGAGATGCTCACATGAGCTGCTGGGAATTGACAAGCTCCCACTGAGGAAGAAGGGTGTATGTAAGACTAGGAAATGAAAATGCAGTAAATGACTCAAGCCCTTATACAATCAAAGAATGTTTTCAACTTTTTTTTAAAAAAAAATCAAAAATACAGAATCTAGTTATCCATGGTGGTGGAGGACCTGTTGGAGGCATTCCAAGATGTGTATTGAGCGCTTTGGCACCTCAGCTGAAGGGTGAAGAGGTGGAGGTTGATTCTGAAACACTAATTTCTCCCAAATGTTCACTAGGCTTTGGAGTTTAGTATTTTTAGACACCTATTTGATAAGAGTATAAAAATCAGTTCTATTACTCAGCTTTTGTCTCTAGTAATTAATGAATGTCACTAGACCTTTAGTTGCCACAGAATCAGCCATGATACACAAGACCTTCATTTATAATGCAAAAAACAAAGCTGGAGAAACATCTGACATATCTTTCAGGTCCCCTTTACACATAAGAAAGGTGGGGTGGGGAGAGACAAATTTACATTTTCTCCTGTGTTGCTCATCATTAAAGTTCCAAAAGAAATGTTAACTCCGCCACATTTCACATGGTGTATATTTCTATTTGTCTGTTGTTAAATGTGTAATGTAATATGTTGTAATGTAAGCTTATGCCATAATCAAACCGATTGAGCAATATAGCCAGTTAATACTGCTATTCCAGGCTTTTTACTTTTGTGTTTCTGGACTTTGATTTGACCTGGGCAACTGTAGTGAGACCTCAGATAAGTCTACATATACAGCTAAGTATGTAGGGCTGCATCAAACAGAACAGTTTGTGAAGTTGTGTGTAACTGAGCTTTGCAATCACAAAATGTCTTTTAATAAATTGAATATCAAATTATGATTGTCAGATATCTTTTATGTTTAAATATGTGGCATTGGGGACGCTATCTTCTATGAGCAATTACTTTAGACCAGGGGTTGGCAACCTATGGCACGTGTGCCAAAGACAGCACGCAAGCCAATTTTTAATGGCACGCTGAGGCCTGCCAGGACTCCAGCATGCCATTAAAAATCCTGCCCAGCCTGGCGCGCTCTCCTCTGCCTCCACTTCCCCCGCGGGGGCAGGGAGCAGAAGCATAGCCATGCACACGGGGTGGGCAAATGGCCCCACTCTCCTGGCACGGCAAGCCGCGGGGTGCGCGCTCCGGGGCCGAGCGCAGCAAGCTACCAACCCCTCCCTCACCTTCTCCCCTCCCCTGGGGCCCTGGCACCACGCGCAGTGCTCTGGGGGTCGGGGCTGCGCGCTCCCGTGGGGCAGCATTTAGCTCCGCGGGGAGGCAGACACGCTCCCCGCTCAACCGGAGGGGCAGGGCTGTGTGCTTCCGCGGAGCAGCGTATCTAGCGCTGTGTGGAGCCTTATGGTAAGGGGCCCAGGGCGGTGGGGGTTGGATAAGGGGTGGGGGCAGTCAGAGGACAGGGAGCAGGGGAGGTTGGATGGGGCATGGGAGTCCCAGGGTCTGTAAGCGCGTGGGGGGTGGAAGGGCTCAGGGAACTGGGAGCAAGGAGGTCTGGGAGGGGCAGTTAGGGTGGGGGGTCTCTGGAGGGGGTGGTCAGGGGACAAGGACCTGGGGAGGAGGTGTATGAGTCGGGAGTTGCAGGGGGAAGGCCTGTCAGGAGGCAGGGGTGTGGAGAGGGGTTGGGTTAGGCAGGGAGCAGAGGGGGTTGGTTGAGTCGAGAGTTGTGGAAGTCCTGTCAGGGGGCGGGGAGTGGTTGGATATGCATGGGAGTCCCGGGGGTCTGTCTGGGGGTGGGGTTGTGAATAAGGGTCGGGGCAGTCAGAGGACAAGGAACAAGGAGGCTTAAATAGGGGGTGGGGTCCTGGGGGGCAGTTGGGGGAAGGGGTCCCAGGAGGGGAAAGTCAGGGAACAAGAAGCAGGAGGGTTGCGAGTTCTTAGGGGGACAGTCACCCAGCCCTCTCCCCTGAGCCCTGACCTCCCCCCCGTACCCCCTCTGCCCTGAGCCCCGCACACACCCCCAAGGCCTCAGCCCTGAGCCCTGTACCTCCCTCATACACACCCAGCCCTCTGCTTGACTCCATCCCCCCCACCCCACACACATACAACCCTAGCCCTGACTCTGGTACCCCCAGACATACCCAGCCCGCCCCTTTGCCCTGACACCTGCACTCCCCACATACCCAGCCCTGACTCCAGCCCTCGAGCCTCAGCCCTCTGCCCTGACTCTTGCACCCCCCCCACATCCCCAGTCCCCCCACACTCCATGCACCCACCACATCCCTACCCCCACCCTGAGCACCAAAGGGGAGCTCCTGCACCCCCTCCTCCACATTCCCACCTGCACCCCTCACACCAAATGGGAGCTGCCCAGGTAACTGCCCCACACTCAAACCTCCTGCCCCAACCCTGAGCCCCCTCCCTCATTCTAGCTCCTGGCCCAACCCTTCACCCTCAGCCCTGTGTTCAGCGCACTCCCACCCTCAGCTCAGTGCAGATAGAGGAAAAGAATGGGCCAGAACCAGGGAGAAGGTAGGTACCCACTGTATGTGGGCAGGGCTGGGACCCCAGACTGGCAGCGGGCTGAGCAGATCCGGCAGTCAGGATCCCAGGTGGCAGGAGCCGGCGGATGGAACCCCTGAGCAGCAGTGGGCTGAACCGCTCAATCCACTCCCAGTCTGGGGTCCCGTCTGCCGGCCCCGCACAGCCCGCTGCTGGTCTAGGGTTCTGGCTGACGGACCCTTGCCAGCTGGGGTCCCGGCCGCAGGCCTTGCTCAGCCTGCTGCCGGCCTAGGTGAACAGAACCCCAGACCAGCAGCAGGCTGAGCGGGACGGCAGCATAAGATCAACATTTTAATTCCATTTTAAATGAAGCTTCTTAAACACTAGTTTAGTTATATAAGATATATAGACTTATAGAGAGAAAGACACCTTCTAAAAAACATTAAAATGCATTAGTGGCACGCGAAACCTTAAATTAGAGTGAATAAATGAAGACTCGGCACACCACTTCTGAAAGGTTGTTGACCCCTGACTTAGACAGTCATGGAAGAAGCAAAAGATTGAGAGGAAGCAACTGTAGTACCACTGTTCAGAAGGGGGGAAATGTTCTGACAAGGGCTGATCAATAAGTAACTCTTGCTATAGATTTTACACACACACCTAGGGCAAGCTACAATGCTGATTTTTATTGTCATCAATACAGTGCAGTCTAGTGTAGTGTATATCAATACAGTGCAGTGTACGATGTAAAAGTGCCTAACTGATTTGGGCACCTAAGTCTCATTGACTGTCAATGAGTTTTAGATGCATAAGGGCTGGATTCACAAAGGAACTTAGGTGTGGTGATGCTGAGCATCACTGTGCCTCACTTTCATATAATCATAGATTACTAGGGTTGGAAGGGACCTCATCTAGTCTAACGCCCTGCTCAAAGCAGGGCCAATCCCCAACTAAATCCCTAAATGGCCCCCTCAAGGGCTGAACTCACAACCCTGGGGGTTTAGCAGGCCAATGCTCAAATCACTGGGCTATTAAGACATCTTGAAAAATCACTGGGATTCACAAAGCCTGAGTTTGGTGGGAGACAGGTGCTTCAGAATGGGATTCACAAAAGGTAGCACACTAGGCAGTTCCTTGCCTAAGTTAGCTAGTGGGAGATGCCAAAGCGATAGATTTGTTCTAAGTCCCACCCCCTCCGAGTTTGGTGCCAAAGGGCAGGCCAACACTTAAAACATTGCATGGTGCAGCTGCACCACTGTAGCACTTCAATGAAGATGCTGTAAAGCAGGGGTGGGCAAACTTGGCCTGAGGGCCGCATCGGGTTTCAGAAATTGTATGGAGGGCCGGTTGGGGTGGGGGTCGTGGCCTGGTCCCCACCTCCTATCTGCCTCCCTTCCCAGGACTCCTGCACCACCTAACCCACCCCGTTCCCTGACAGCCTCCCCCCACCCCCCGGGATGCCTGCCCCTTCCACGCACCCCCCAGCTTCCTGTCCCCTGACTGCTCCTGGACCCCACTGCCCACCCCATGCAACCCCTCATTCCTGATGGCTCCTCCGGGACTCCTGCCCCATCCAATTCTCCCTGTTCGCTGACTGCCCCTGGGACCCCTGCCCCACCCACCACCTCATCCAATCCCTCTCCTTCCTGACTGCCCCCTCAGAACCCCTGCCCCCATTCAACCCCCCTAGTCCCTCCACCGACCCCCCCCCATCCACAGCCCTGCCCCTGACCACCACCCTGAACTCCTCGGCCCTCTATCTAACCCCCCGCTCCCTTACTGTGCTGCCTGGAGCTCCGGTGGCTGGTGGAGCTACAGCGAGGCCACACTGCCGCCGCCACCATGCAGCACAGAGCCGGGGTCTACAGCTGCGCTGCCCCAGGAGTTCGCTGCCCCACTGCCCAGAGCACTGCACTGGCGGCAGAGCGAGTGAGCTACGGGGAGGAGAGACAGCAGTGGAGGGGCCGGGTGCGAGCCTCCCTGGCTGGGAGCTCAGGGGCCAGGCAGGACAGTCCCGTGGGCCATAGTTTGCCCACCCCTATTGTAAACCGATGGGATAGAGCTCTCCCATCGGCATAGTTAATCCATCTCCCTGAGAGGTGGTAGCCATGTCAGTGGAAGAACCTTTCCTGGTGACATAGTGCTGTCTACATGGGAGGGTCAGTACAACAACGTCACTGGGGGGGGGGGGGGTGATTGTTCTACACCTGGTGATGTAGTGAATCTACCGAACATGTCTGTGTGTAGGACTAGACTCTGTCTGAGCTGAGGGATGCCTCCCTCTGTTAGGCTATTTCAGCTGAGATCCTTCTGTGTTTCGAGGCCCCGTTTCTGTTTTTTAGTAAGAACGATCAGAGTTGGGGGACCAAAGGTGGGGGGGGGAGACCACTAACTTCTTCTAGATCAACCTGCGTCTATGCAGGAACCTCGCGGTTTCAGCCTCACTTAGGGGGGAGAAGGGATTTGAATAGGATTCGTCTGACCTCCGCTAGCTTGGTCGGCTCGTTCTAACATGAACAATGGGTATTCTGGCCTGGGGGGAGGGGAGAGACCCCTTCATTCTCATCTTGTTGCAGCTATTCCAACTGTGGCTAAACAATGAAAAATTCATTTGGGCCAGAGAGAAGAAAACAGCCACAACATTGAGAATTGAGATGTAGGCCTGGGGGTTGGCGCAATTACTTGGAGGTAGGAGAACGCGAGGATTCCCTACTTCAGTCGTTTATATAAGCATCAGCTAAGGGTTAATGTCTCTTCACCATGTAAAGGTGTTAACACAACAGTGACCCTGCAACACCTGACCAGGAGGACCAATCAGGAAACAAGATACTTTTCAAATCTCCGATGGGAGGGAGCCTTTGCTTGTGGTTTTGCTTTTCTTCTCTGAGTCCTGAGAGGATAGAGGTGCAATCCAGTGTTTATGGCTATCTCCCTGCCTAGTCTCTTGATACTATTCCAGAGAATGAGATAGAGTACTCTGAGTAAAAAAGCCAGTTACTAGTCTTTTATTGATTGTTACTGTCATTGCAACTGTGTTCTGGCGGTACGAGTTTAATGTATATTTGGCCTGAAAGTATTTTAAATTGTATTTCTGCTGGAGAAGCTTTTTCTCTCAATGTCTATAGCTGAACAGACCCTGTAATTATTTATCATGTACTTATTTTCTTCTTTTTTGTTATGTATAAAGTTTTTGCTTTTTAAGACCTGTTTCGATTTTTGTTCCCTAGTGAGGCTAAGGAATTGAGTCTGACTCACCAGGGAATGGTGGGAGAAGGAAAGATAAATGTCCTCTTTGTTTTAGATTCACGGAGCTTGAATCTGTATTGCCTTCTGGGTGATGGGAGAGAGGGAGGGGTAGAGGTGGAAGCCTCTGTTTTAAGATTTAAGGAGTTTAGGTCACAGTTATCTTCCATGGGTAACCAGGGAGGAAAGCCTAGGAGAGGCACTGGTGAGGGAAAGGTTTACTTTCCTTTGTGTTAGGATTCCAGGGGGTCTGGATCTGGGGTCCCCAGCGAAGGTTTTGGGAGACCAGAGTTTATCAGGTACTCAGAATCCTGATTGGTGGCAGCGTATCAGATCTAAGCTGGTAATTAAGCTTAGAGGACTTCATGCTAGTACCTCATTTTTGGACTTTAAGGTTCAGATTGAGGAAAGTATACTATGACACAGTGACTTAATTATTTACCACAGTAGAACAACTTCAACAAGAGAGATTTAGGGAATGTCACATCAGAAATATCCTATAGCACAGCAGCTAGGCCACTCACCTGAGACCCCTCTTCAAAGCCTTTCTCCCCCTTGGGAAGAAATAGGTGGGTGTGGTGGGGGAATTGAACCAGGGCTCGCCCACATTCCAGGGAGTATTCTAACCACTAGCTAGGCTAAGAGTTGAGTAAGGTCTTCCTCTCTCTTTCCCGGCTCCCTTAGAAATTCAAATAAAATTCTATTCATATGGGCTTGGCTGTGGGGTGGAATCAGGTTAAGACTGTAAACAAAGGCCAGCTAGGATGCTGGGGGGATAAAAAAAGCAGGCATCCAAGAATAAATAACATTTATGCATAATTTAAGGAGAAGTTTGCCACATATTTTGGGTGCTTTCTGCTACTACGGTCACATAGTATTGACTATAGATCTGCAGGGGATTTCAAAATCTAGAGAAATGATCCTGAGGAATTAAAAACAAAAAATCTTCCACAGGCAACTGATGTGAGGAAGAAGTCACATCAACCTCCTGGTGCCTCTGGATAACCTGAACACATCAACCATAAACCAGTATCTTGCTGCAAGAGGCCTTGGTCTTACAAAGAATTAGGAAGAAAAGCCTGACCTCCCAAAAGGCTAAGGTAGGTGGGCTTCTTTACAAGAAAGGAATACCATGAGTAACATAGGCACACGCTATCCCATTCCCCCTTGAAAGTCTGTAATAAATAGCAAGTGGGAAGGCTGACAAGGGCAAATGCTTGTAAGGTTTATCTAGCCATAAAACTCAATAGCTGCTGATTGTGACATCAGCTTAAATGGGGATAACATCCATCAGCTGGAGTCTTGGGGGGTTCTTACAGCACTTCAGCCATTGGCAAAGAGAAGTGAACAGAATTCCCCTACTATGGAATTATACTGCCATCTAGCATGCATTAGACACAAGGAGAAACCCCAGAATCGCTTCTGCAGGCAACATAAAACCAATCAGATGTTTGTTCGGGCTACTACTCAGACTTTTGCTTCCAAAATGAGTGACAGTAGCTAAGCCAGAACATGAAAAAAGAAAGAGAAGGGGTCACTACATCTCAGTAATTCAATTTGGCTAATGACACGCTATGAAACACAACAGGATTGGTTCTCAGGCTAACTGGCTTGCTTTCAGAGGCTGGGCTGTAGAACAGGCATATGGCATAGGTCAAGGAATCTGGAATTAAATTTCTTCAATTTAGCCTGAATATAGCCTTTTGGGCTAACTATTCCCAGGCTCAATCCTGCAAAATTAGCTGCAAATACAGCCCCTCTCCTCCACCCCTGTTAAAGGAAACATGCAGTAACAGAAAACTGTAATTCCTAAAAATATTTTTGTTTAAGTGGTAAATTAAGAACTAATTATATAGTTAGGGTGCCACTCACTAAAGTCCTTTTGGCACTAAGTCCCATTTTTTGGGTGCCACTGTAAGCTATAAAACTGCTGCTTGGCTGTCACCTTACCCCATAGGTGCCTAAACTCACCCAGTGCCTAAGTTTTTTTTTTTTGCAGTTAAATTGCTTGAGCACCAATGTTTCTGCCTCTGGGTGTGCATGCTGTTGCCTCACACTAGGCATCTAGACACCTAGCGCCCCAGAGCACTTCTCAAACTGGGGAAGATAGTTCTTCCACCTAAGTTGGGAGGGCAGTGGGGGAGCTGATCCTCTAGGCATGCTCAGGAGGAAGAGGGGGCAGTTTGAGCTGGGACAGGGTCACCTGCATCTTGGGTATGTACCCTATCCACTACTCGGGTAAGGTTATAAGTGGTCCTGCTCTCTGCAACTGTTTTATTTTAGGCACTGCACACGACTTAGGTGGAGGAGCACCTGATGTCTCCCAGATCAGGGCCTGCTAGTAGCACTAAGTGCCTCATAGCAGCCCAGACTAAGGGGACCTCTACAATGCAAAAGAACAAAAGCCCACAGAAGCAAGTTTCAGAACCTGGGTCAAGTGACTTGGGCTTGCGAAGCACATGCTGTGGGGGCTAAAACTGGTGGGGTAGTGGTTCCTGCCCAGGCTGGAGCCTGGGCTCTGAGACCCAGGGGGGCTACTATATGTTAGCCTTGTAGTTTGAGCCCACAATCCCAAGTCAGTTGACCAGTATTTTTTTTTCCTTTTGCAGTGTAGATGTAGCCCTAGTCACCTAGGTCTGCAAGAGAGCCAGGGCACAGGATACAACTCTATCATCAGCATTTCCCATTGGTTCACTTAGGCAAGGTGCCACATCTCATGCTGGCTTTGTGGGTCACATTCTCAGGCACCTCGCTCTTCTCCCCCTTCATTGTACAGGGACCCTAGGCACCTAACGCAGGCTGTGTGGATCCCAGTGTTGTGCCTGTGATTTTCCAGGCGCCATGATGCTCAGCATCCTAACGCCCTTCATGACCCCCACCCTTGTTCCCTGGCACTTGACATCCAACACCTGCCAACCACTGAGGCTAGGTATATGGTTTTCTTAAAACTTAAGCAGGAAACAAGGTAGAAGGGAATGCTGGGAAAGGGTCAAGGCAGAATCTCTACAGTAAAGCTGAGTGGCAGTCATATTAAGGATAATACCATTAGCTTTATTCCATGTTGGTCAAAAGTGACTTTCTGTGACTGTGACTATGGCAAGTTCCACACAGCAGATACAGCCCTTCCAGTGTAGAACTAAGACACCAACTCTCATTGGCACAAACAAGGATTCAAGACCGTAAGGTACTGTAAGTGCCAGTTTCTATGGCATACTTCAGTGGGAACCACAGCTCCTCGGTACCCCTGAAATTTTAGGCACTTTTATTTAGGTGCCTCAGTTTAGGTATCCATTTGTTGGCCTTTATCTTTTAGGCAGAGCTTTCTCACAAAATATTGAGTGATATTTCAGTTGGTCACTAGGTGTCACTTTCCCTCTTCAATACTAACTTCATGCTTAGCAATAACGTATTGGATCTAGTGGCACCTCTATTTTCACAGCTGTATATCTTACCAAAGAAAGATTAAAAATTACTGGAATCTTTCAGTCATGGGTATGGTGACTAGAAGAGCAAGCTTCTTAATACAGTTTGTTTTACCTGCTCAGAGAAGGGTAAGAATTTATTCACTGAAAGCTAAAGTAAATAAATACAGGAAATTGTCATAATTTTAATTTTTTTTGAGGATATATGGGCCAGATTCTCCCCTCAGGTGCATGAATGGCTTCTGTCATTGTCTCTGACATTGATGCACTCTGATGTTTGACAAGTCACTTTACCTTCTCTCTCTTTGTTTTCCCAGCTGTAAAGTGAGAGTAATAGTCACTTCTCGCAAATACTCAAAGATCACATGAAACATTTCATAGAACACTGTAGCAAACTATTTTATAGGCACAGTATCTATCTGTAAAGGAATACCTTCTGTAAAGAACAAAGGCATTGAGTTTATAATAACCTATTTCTCAGTGGTGAGTTATTGCTGCAAAGCATAGAGTTCAAGTCCATCCTCTGTGATTCCTAGTTGGAGTAAATAAGAACTGTGCATACATTTCCCTTCCATGTATTAAATGCTTCTGTGAAAACATAGCCCCACATGTTTCTGCTTGGAATTTCCCTTGGACAAACTAAGGGAACAATTAAGCAATATGTTTCCAGAAAGCTAAACAGAAAATTGTTTACGAATAAATCATAGGTTTGTTTTTTTTTCAGAGTGAAGAGACATTTCTAAATCTCTTATTAGACATTACAAAAGTAAACTACTGTCAAGCAAGTTACTGGAATAACTAAATATGTGTATTTCATCCTGCTAGCCCCTTAAATCACTTTGTATGATTTTTCTCTGAACTCTCCAATTTATATCCAACTGATGAGGTGCTCAGAAGGGAACACAGTATTCCAGCTGTGGTCTCCACAGTCAGCGCCTTCCCCTCTTTTATGCTTCAAGAGATCTGCCTGTGGCTATGCTGCTTTAGATTTATTTATTTTTTTATTAAGACTTGGCATAACCATGGCTTTCAGGAATGCCTCCTACACTAGGCTGCAGTGGCTCAAAATATTCACCTAAGAAGAAAATCAACTACACTAAGAGTGGGATTTTCAAAAGCTCCTAAATGATTGAGTTTCATTGGGACTTGTGCTCCTAAGTCACTTCCAGCTGCAACCCCGGCGCTGGGCTCACAGCTCGGGCTGTCAGCCCTGGGGCAGCAGGGGCTCCACCTGTGAGCGGGGACGCTGATAGCCAACAAGCAAGGTAAGTAATGCAGTGTCTACAGGTCCACTGCATTGCCCTAATGACTTCCACCTAAGACCTATGCCTCTTGTGGAGGTGCAGTTATTAGGTGGGTGTAGTGGGCGACTTACATTGGTGGGAGATACGTTGTAGGGTAGACACTTACAGAGTTAGGTCACTGTAAGCTGCCTTACATCAACCTAACCCTGTAGTGTAGGCCAGGCCTCAAAGGTACTGAGGCATTGCTCTGCTCAGTGTTGCAATGCCTACGCCCAGTCTGGCTTGCTGTCTAGTGGAATCCTCAGCTCTGAGCTATGCACCTAGGCTCCCCACACAATGGGGAGAGTTCAAAGCCTAGAAAAGAGATCCTTGGAAGACAGAAAGCCGAGTGTAGAGCCAGGAGTGAAATGCCAGGGAGAGGGGTGCAGGCATCTGAATGGCTGACCTGATGTACTTGGCTTATGGGCCAGAGACAGATAGCTCTCTGTGCTTGGGATCCTCAGCCACAAGCCGTCTCCTGCAGTTAGACACCGAAGAATCGTCAGCCAGTTAGGCAGCTATTACACTAATAGCCAAAACAATCTCTCTCCTGCTCATGCTAGATACATGCTTGCCCCATTTCCCTGTGCGCCCCAGGCTCTCTTTATGCAGGCGCCATGTCTCTTCCACCAAATCTATGGCCTGCAGCCAGCCCTTCTGCAAAGACTGACAGGTCTTAGATGTGGTCATACTATGCCTACAGGATAAGGCTACACTGGCAGAACAGGCATTCCCCTGCCTAATTTTGAGAATCCTGCTTCAGGCCTCAGCTTGAGTTAGTCCCCCTGAGCTGCACATTAGCTGGGGGATGATGTCAGGGGTTAGGTGGCTTTGAAAATGCCAGTTGGTACAGTTAGATGCCTACAGCATTTGGGAAATTTCAGTGGTGTTTAAATGGTGGACTTTAGCGCCAAACTTGCATAGAGGATCTGAGCCTTTGTTATTTAGGGTTGTATTTTCAAAGGCCAAGTGTAGCAGCATAGCTTAATTTAAAAGAAACAACATGCAACTAAAATGCTTCTAACAGCACAAGGCTAAGGTGATATCAGGATCAAGGCCTGACAGGCAAAACAAACCTGAAACAGCTCACGGTGTTTCGGGTTTATAGACAATCCTCTGAACAGCTGTTTGGTAGTTTAAAGTTGGGACTATATGTGTCTTTCCCCTCCCCCCTCTTTTTTTACATCTTGTAACCGTTGCCAGGGTAATTTACAGAAGGAAGAGACACCACCCGCCTTGCCTGATATTCCTTGTTAAATAGGTTTCGGTCTCAAATCTACTGTCAGAATGTGGTAGCCATCACTAAACACAGAAAAGGCGGGACTGTTATCAACCTAGTACTTCTGGGTGTGATCACATACTGTTAGCACAGCTGTTCCCTGAACTAACCATCTCTCTAATGAACGCACATCCTCGTTTGTGATAGAAGTCTGCCTGTTAGATGAACACTTTCGTGGAGTGAGAGCAGAAGTTCAGAACGGTAGCTTTGTGCAACACTTGTGGGCTGTGGTAGCAGGAGGAATGATGCTTAGTTACAACATAAAATGTAAGGAGCAGCTGGAGAAGTCCTTACATCAGCTATAGTCAAACTGTACAAGTTCAGTGTAGGGTCAACTTTCCTCTGAGGTAGATAAAGGTAGTACCACGCAGTTTCATCTCTATGGGACCTTAAAGAGAGGTTCTGTTTGTCCTATGGAAAGTGTCAACATTAATATCCATGTAGAAGGAGGGGCCAGTGTCCTTGGACAAGTTTTCACTCCCTTGTTGTGTATGTGGTAGTTGCTTCTCTCCACCTCAGCTATGGCTGTATTTCATTGGTGCTGTGTCTGCAGTTCAAAGAGCACTTTGGGATTGTTCAGCATAAAAAACTCCTAAGTATTAATGTGGTTAAAGTTCACTCCAATTTGACAAAGATTAACTATGCAAAGAGTAACTACGGATCTAGAACACTTAAAAGAAATCACTGCAGACTCATTCTAGGAATAAAGGAGTGGGGTGATGGCAGGGAAAGATAAATATGCATTATAATCTTCTCTATCTGGCAACAAAAATGTCTAATACCTATTTAAGGAAGATGGTTCAGGTGCAATTCCACTTCTGAAAATGAGTCCCATAATGGGATTTGTTTGAGGAGGGGGAGGAAGGGAGAATAATGTTGCTCCACTTGATACCTTAAATCCTTAAGTTAGACTGTGGTTTCCTGGTACACATGGAATGTATAGAACAGCTTAACTTCAGTTCTGCTAAAGAAAGATGTACACTAAATAAATCCCAGTATGCAAAATATTCAAAAACTGCACAGTTTCATGCATTAGTCACTTTGGTGATGCCTAAGTTCAGAAAAAAATAATCAATCATCATCACCTTGAATGTAATGATGTTCTTTAGGATACTATTAGTAATGCCATAAATCACGTGGCCATAAAGTATGCTCTTACATTTGTAATGTAGGAGTAAGGTATCAGTTCAATGCAAATCAAAGGAACACAGTTACATACGAAAAAAGATCAATACAATTCTTAATAGATTGGTGCCCAAAGATTTTTCTAAAACTATCCACTGATGTTATAAAAATGTGCTGCATTATTAGGATATAACTTCCTGATGTTCTTATTGCATTTTTAATGGAAGTAAGAAGTTTTGATTTAACAACTGTGAAACGGTTGACTTGCAAGATCAGTTCATCCCTGCATGACTTTAATAGCAAATGATATAAAATTATGCCTTTGAGGAACTTGAAACCAAATCCTGGAACCCGCAGGCAGGCCAAAAGGGCCTAGCTGCATGCTGGGTGGTGTCACTCTGGCATGGATGTGTTATGTGTGTGGTAGAAGTCCTCATTCACCTTCCCCCAGACCTTTACTGCAACTCCATGGCTGAAGAACTCCCTGCGGCTACTGCCGGTCCATAGAAGACTGTCAGTGGATTCCTTGGTTCAAATTCCTGCTCTCCCCAACTTCTACATGCATTAGGAGTCCAATGGAGCAGAACTGCATGGAAGCAAAGGGTTCCCAAATACTGTCCCTATTTGCAGCAGTGGTTCTGTGGAGCTAGGGCCTTCTATGGTCATGGGGGAAAAGCCCAAAAGTCACTTTGGGCCAACACATATTAGTTCACTTTCTACACATTTTAGCACCATTTATTCCTCCCTAGTACATCCCACATGTCATCTTTTTTCAAAGGTTCTTCATGTGACAGCTCGAGCCATCACCTCTCATGTTCTAGAATAGCAACACCACTACCTACTCTGACAGTGCACAACTTTATAATAGCAGTGTTATCCCGCAACCTGATAAGCATAAGACTGATGCACTCTCCTGAAAAACCAATGGCTCAGCATGCCTTAAACAAATGATTGATATCTACTTCATTTGCTATGGTTGCCCTGCAAAACACAGCTAGAATCAGAGGTGTCCAGAAGCTCAAGCAACAATGCTGAATCACCACAACAAGCTTCCCAAAGCTCAGATATTTAAAAGATCTGATATGGTTGCTGATGCAATATTTCCCTATTTTGATTCTTTTAATGTCATAGAAAGCGACTGATTATAGTGCTAATTATTATTTCCACAGGAATAACAGATTTAAGATTTACTCCATCGCATGAACAGCTGATGCCTTTTGAATAAGTCGCTCAGTCAATGGTGAATTTGGTCTCAACCCATCACGTTCCAATAGGAGGCATCTGAAGGAGGTAAGGGAGAGGGGGAAGGGGAAAAAAAGACCTTAAATACAGTGCTCAAAATCATAGCAGCAGGTTTTTTCTGTTTCCTGGTTTAGTAGTCATGTCATCTGAAAATAAGGAATTAGCTGCAGCAAATAGGCTGGTCAACATTTTGGTCACTGGCACTTTAATGAGTTATTCAAGGAAAATCAGTATAGAAAACAGAACAGCTATGTTTTTAAATGCCCATATTTATGCTTTGACATATAATGCAGGACATATAATATAACAAGCAGGACATATAATAAAACAGTGACCTTCCCGTTCCCATTTCTAACTCTCCAACTAACTGTTCCCTATTTTCACAGCCACATGACACTGAAAATAGCAAAGCACAAGAACTCTGTGAGGCAGTGCTAAATAATCTTGCTCTCTTCCTGTCAAGATCCTAAAAGCTCCCTTGTTCCAAATCACCTTCTACCACTAACCATCCACTCCTGCTCTGACACCTCATAATCCTTAACCATAACAAACATTTGAAATAAGAGGTCTCATACATAGACTGCCCACTCAAATTACTTTTAATGTTCCACCCCCAACTAATGTGTGCATGTTGTCCAGTTTTGACCATAAGGGCTTTCTGACAGGGAGATAGAAGAAGAATCTCTTTATACCTGGGAGGTTAGAATGATTTTCATTACTTAGAAGCTAGGGGTCTGATTCACCACTCATTTACACTTGTGTTAATCAGGACTAATTCCAGTGAAGTCAGTGGAGCTACTCTGGTGTCAGACTAGTGTAAGAGAATCTGGTCTTAAGGCTGCAATTCTTTCTGCTGGTCTGCACAGGTAGCCTCCTTCAATAGCCTCAATATGGCGAAATGCGTCTGCTACTCTGCTCATGCGAGCAGCTCTTGTGATTTCTACTAAAACCACACTGCACAATGGAGAGCTGAAATACGGCTCGACAACAAGTAGGCTTGGCAGCATTCCACTTGAACTGATAACTGATAACAGCAAACATCAATTTCAGCTGACACACTGAAATTGGGGGTTTGGGGTAGGAAGAATCAATTGGTAACAGTCGGCGCCTTCAGGGATCAGGAGCCACCAGCCAGTGGCAATGCAGGGAGGCCTCTGTAGCTCTGCTGTCATGGGAGTGAGGGAGTGGGTCCAGGACAGCACGGCTGTATAGGGCTGCCTCAGGGCCAGTGAAAACCCAATCCACAAAGTGTGGGGGGAGGCAACTATCCCAGTGGGGCCAAGCAGAGACCCCCAGCTAGGACTGCGAGGAAGAGGACTAGGAGCCCCTGGCCATGGGGGAGGCCACTCCACAGCTGAATAGCTCCTGCTAAAATGCAGGGAGTCCTTTGCAGTCCCACTGTCACATCTGCTCTGCCCTGCCAGGATAGCAGCCTTGCCCACACCTTGAGCCTGCAGGGATCAGGTGTCACTGGTCCTGTGGCCATGCAGGTAGCCCTCTGCAGCTCCACTGTCACGGGTGTGAGGAAGTGGAGCCGTGAGAGTGGAGCAACAGAAGGCTCCCTGCATTTATGTGGGGCCAGTGACGCACTCAGTCTAATCTCTGCAGACAGAAGATGTTGGGGAGGCTGTGTTCTTGTTGGCAGGGACGGCTCCAGGCCCCAGCATGCCAAGCGCGTGCTTGGGGCAGCATGCCGTGGGTCGCGCTCTGCTGGTCGCCGGGAGGGCGGCAGGCAGGCAGCCTTTGGTGGCATGCCTGCGGAGGGTCCGCTGGTCCCGCAGCTTCAGTGGAGCAGCGGGACCAGCGGACCCTCCGCAGGCATGCCTGCAGGAGGTCCACCAGAGCCACGGGGCCGGCGACCGGCGGAGCCACGGGGCCGGCGACCGGCGGAGCCCCCCCTACGGGCATGCCACCGTGCTTGGGGCGGTGAATTGTCTAGAGCCACCCCTGCATGTTGGCCTAGTGGGAGGGGAGATCACCTCACTGCTGAGAAGCTCCCACATGCCTGACTGAGTGGGGCGGTGACACCTGATCCCTGCAGGTACAAAGTGCGAGAAAGGCTGCAGTCCTGGCCCAGTGGAGCAGAGACCTTCTAGTCAGCACTCTGAGGAGAAGGAGACAACCCTGTTGCTGAACAGCTCCATGCCCAGGTAGGAGCCATTCAGCAGCACAGCAGCCTCCTCCGTCGCCAGGAATGCATCCTCCTCCTCGCACCCCGAGCTGGGGGGTCTGTGTTGTGCCCTGCAAGGATTCCAGCCTTCACCACAGGCTCTTGTAGCTGAACTATTGACTGCCAATGAACTGACAACATTGACCAGCCCAGTTTGTAGCAGCTGAACGAAGTTAATATTTGACAGTTGCTGCAGATTGTGCCCTAAAAGATTAAATGTAATACTACATAGATACAGTTTTGCTAGCATATAATTTTTACTTACAATTTACAATGTTTAAAAACATTGACAATTTCTGCTTTCATAAATACTATTTCTATTGACATATATAATGGAAACCAGAAGTCCGTATTTTAGCAAGTGGTACTCACCTGGCCAGGTTCTGATGGGCCTTTGATTTGCAATTTAAAGCAGCATGGATCAATAGCTGGTTGAAAACATCCCTCTGACAAGAGAAGTCAAAAAAAGGAACATAATTTAATATTTAGTAATAAATGCTGCAAGTAACAACTGCTTGGTTTCTAGGGGCTAGGTAAACCCATCCAGGAGGAATCTACTTTTACCAACAACATTAAGCAGCTGAGACACAGTACTTATTATTTGTAAATTTGTCTCAATTATCACAAATTGAGAAAAGGAAAACTAAAAGAGAAGTGTAACACATGCTATTGAAAGACAAACAAGCCCTACCCAAATGCAATTAAAAAACAAAACAAAACCTTCAACCCCTTTACCTGAGCATTGCTGCCTCCTATCTGCAGGAGTTCATAGCGAATTGGATAAAGTAATTCTACTGTCTTGTCATAATTTCCATTGTCAAACTCTACCAAAGCCTGGCAAAGTGGCAACCCCAATTTTGGAGCCAGACCCAGCTCATGGTCTTCACCAGGTGCTCTGCAGAACAGGAAAGGAGTTAACTGCTAGTGAGGAGAAAGTGAGACTGCAGAACTTGTACTCCTTTTAGTGCTGCTCTGTCATCTCCTGCAGCATGATACTGTCGGCGCAAGTTAGGTTCACTGAGTTTAAGGAACAGTACTACATGGAACCAAATCAAACACACACTGTACATTTTGCTAAATAAATGTGGAGGTTACTTACATTATAGTAACTGTGTTCTTAGAGATGTTTTATCCCTAAGGATGTTGCTCTGCAGGATGTACATGCGCTTGTGCATGCTCAATCAGAGACTGCAAAGCAGTTTGCAGGTCTGCACAGAGCAGTCCCTTGTGTTTTGAATGAGGGTATATAAGGAGGTGCAAGCCGGCTGCCACTCAGTTTCTTCTTGACCATGAAGCCAGAAGATCCACAGCAGGGTGAAAGGAGGGTGGAAAGTGGAGCACTCATCCGGACAAAACCTCTCTAAGAACTCAAGTTACTGTAAGGTAAGTAACCACTCCTTCTTTGAGTACACGTCCCTGTGGGTGCTCCATGGTTGAAAACTCCCAAACAGTGACTAAAGTCTAGTACAGTTTGTAGGACTGCATCACCAAAGGTGGTGTCATCTTTGGCAGAGGTAAGATGGCATAATGCTTGGCAAAAGTATGGACAGAAGACCAAATAGCAGTCCTGCAGATTTCTGCTATGGGAACATCCTTCAGTAGAGCCCCAGAAGTGGATTGAGTGTCAGTGGAATGCACTGTTACTCAGGAAGGAGGCTGCACACCAGCAGGTCAAGATGCAACCCAAAACCCACTTAGATAGCTTTCTGGTGGAAATTGGTTTGACCTTTCTTCATTTCTATGAATGAGACAAATAACCCAGGAAGGCCCAAAGGTTTTAGTCCTGTCTAGATATAACACAAGGGCTCTTTTGATGTCCAAGGAATGAAGGCTTGATTCCTCCATGGAAACATGGTTTTGGGCAGAACATTGACAGGAGAAGCTCCTGGTTAACATTATATTCAAAGGACACCCTTGGGAGAAAATGAGGGGGGCATTGTATGAGCCTCTGTCAGGGCACATCTGGCCCACATCCATCCAGGGCTTCTCAGAGTGGGAAAAAGCTATCGCTATCGCAGCCAGATTCCTGAAGGGTCTACACAACATGTTTGCTCTGATTTGACACCCAGTTCCACAGTGGAACCTCAGCCTGGTTCTAAATGCCCTAAGGAGAGTCCTCTTTGAACAAATAGGTGTCTGCTCCCTTCCCCACCTCTCCCTCAAAACTTCATTCCTAATTGCCATCATCTCAGCAAGATGAATGGGGGAGGTGGGAGCGCTGATGGCTGACCTACCATACACCACCTTTTATAAGGACAGAGTTATAAGAGGCACAGAGATTGGAATAGTGTTAATACCCTGGATATTGCTAAGTGGACTTCTTGGGCAACCGGCCTCTGAGAAGCCAGTTGTCCAAGCATGGGAATACCCATATTGTCCAGAGGCAAGTGGCTGCCACTGAAAGAATCCTTGTGAACACCCTCAGGGCTGTGGACAGTCCAAAAGAGACAACTCAATACTGACAGTGATCTGCCCCTATTACAAAATACAGAAAGTGCTTGTGTGAGGGGTGGATGGCTACATGAAAGTAGGGGTCCTGTAGGTTGAGGGCAATGAACCAGTCTCCTGGATCTAAGGAGGGGATTATGGTAACTAGTATCACCATTCTGAAGTGTTGTGCTAGGACACAGTTGTTCAAGTTCCTGAGGTCAAGAATTGGTCTCCAGGCTATGTCTTTCTTGGGAACAAGGAAGTATCAGGAATAGAACCTTCTTCTAATGAACCTGGGTCTATTGTTCCCAGGAGGAGGAGAGAATGAACCTCTTATCTTAGGACTTCCTCATGAGAAGCATCCCTAAAGGGGATGGGGAGGGAGGAGTGGAATGGAAGTGGATAGAGTAACCCATTTTGACAACCTCCAATATCCACTTGTCTGGTAAGTAGCAGGACAGTCAGTCTCCAAAAGGCAGGGTAGTCACACAATAACTGATCCGATAGAGTGGGCTGCTTGATGCCTTCAACTAAGGTGTCAAAAGTGCCTTTTATAGGGAGGGTCTGGGTGAGTAGAAGTATGGGTGGGTGGCCCCCATTTTTGTGGTTTCAGCAGTCTCCAGAAGCACTCCTGAGGCTTAGGAAAAGTGTGCTGATGGTACTGGAATGATCTAGATCTTTGAGCAGTTTGGGATCTACTAAAGTACCTAGAATCCTCTTCAAGAAAAGGACTCATGGGAGTAGGATAGTACGGTACCAGGATAACATCCTGTACCGAGATCTCTGAGCCCAAGGAATCCTCTTCTGAGCTTAAGGGGCAGGGCGGGGAAAGGGGTTCTCTATTGTCCTAACCAAGCTGGAGGCTTAAGCAAGCCTCAACTTCCAGCTGTCAGGGTGGTACTGGAGAGGTGGCTCTAATAAATCAACTCAGTATTGGAGACTCAGGCTCATGAGAGATTATGAAATCCTCTGAAGAAAGGAACCTGGAAGGAGGTGGAGGTCTCTGATAGCTTCAGACAAGGTGTGTGTTGGTATTGGAGGTGGAAATGCCGAATGGTGAGACACAGGCTTTTGCAGTGCGGAGGTGGTTGTAGAGTCATCTCCCACCTCAGATGTACACTGAGCTGCCAGTGCTGGGGCATAGATGATACCTTGCAGTGCTGCTACACACAGGGCTGTCAGGTGGTGCCACTGTGGCGGTTACTCTGGTGGCAGGTATGTTGTCCGAGTGGGGTTTCTTCCACAGTACCAATCCCTCCATTGCGGACTCAGTCAGTGCCTCTACTGTATTCTTAGAGTGACAAGAGGTCTCCTGAGAGCGGGTTTAATGGTTTATACCTCTCCAGGCAGGGAAAAGGAGTATGTTTCTTCTTCTGAGTTTTATTCTCTGGGGCCATAAACAAGACTACAGCGGAGACCAAGGTGATTTGTGACAGAGGCCAAAGCACGAGTTGGGACGAGCAGACCTCTCCAGAGTTAGATCATGTTCCATTAACAGGAACTTAAGTCTAGTCTCCCTGTTTTTTTTGACTCTACTGTTTAAACCCAGACAAACTTTGCATTTAGAAGGATCCTGGGAGTCCCCCAAACACCACAGGCAACTTGACTGTTCATCAGTATGGGGAAAGGACCAATGGCAGGTCTGACAGGGCTTAAAACCTGGGGGTTTTGGGTGTAATAAGTTGTGCTCTGGCACAAAAGAAAGGTCCATAAAAGAGGGGAAGTCAGGAAGCCATCCTTGCCCCTGCAAGCACAACAATGCTAAATAAAATAAAGAGTAACCAAATGAAACTAAATAGAGAAACTATAAAATAATGAAGTAAATAAGAAATTAAGGATTCCCAACGTGAAAGGGAGGAAGCTGAATGCTGCAAACAGAACGCTCCATCTTGGGCTGCAGGTCGCTGAGAAGGAAGTAAGTGGCACTGGCCTCAAGTCTCCTTATATGCCATCATTCAAAGCATGAGGCACTGCACTGCGCAGACACTGGCCATAGACACTACTTTGCAGTCTCTGACCAAGAGCGCACATATCCTTTACTGAAAATCCATGGGGACATATACTCAAAGAAGAACCTTATTGGCTGTAACTTTAACAATTTAGAAATCTTAAGTATTTTAAGTGGACAAGTGAAAACATCCTTTCCATAACCTCTTTTGACCTGAGTAATCATCAGGGGCCTTCCAGGTTGTTTCCATTCAGAGGAGATATAGATGATAAATAAGGCTAAGATTTAGTCAGGGGTACTTTCAGTAAAAGTCACGGACAGGGCATGGGCAATAAACAAAAGAACATGGCCCGTTACCTGTCCCTGACTTTTACTTAAATACCCCTGACTGAATCTTAGCTGCTCTGGGGGCCCCCGGGCACCACTTCTCTGTGGCTCCAGGGGAGCCGATGGCTGGCCCCTGCTCTGGTGGTGGGGGCTCACTGCTCACAGGAGCGCTGCTGCTCTGGAGTTTAGCTGCCTGGGACCGCCGGAGCAGCAGCCAGTGCTGCTGGCCCTAGGGATGCCCCAGCAGCTGGCTCTGGGGCCGCCTCGGCAGGGGTCAATCTGCAGCTGCAGTGGCCAGCGTGAAGTCATGGAGATCCCAGAAATGCATGGAATCTGTGACTTCCGTGACCTTCAGGACAGACTTGCAGCCTTAATGATAAAGTTAGATATTTCTTGACGCAAACCTGTTTATTTACAAGAATGTACACAGTCCTGTTTCCCTCAACACAATAGGAAATGAATATATAATAGGAGCCAGTTTTTTTGCTCCATATTCCCAACCTCTTTTTCCAGCCAACCCAGCACTCTACCCAGAAAGCGCGCTCAGATTTTTCTCAGAGTCATGCTACAAGTGCTTTTCTGGATGTCCTTGGCTTTTTGATTGTCTTCTCTGTCAGAGTGCCACTCACACCCATCCACCAACCAATATCCAGCAAATCTTTGCATCCACAAAGCTAAATTTCTGACCAGCTTTGCTTATGGCCTGTGATTTGGGCAATGGCTCCTGTTGTTTTAGTTATCTTATTCCAAAAGGAGCCTAACTAATTCTTACATTATCCTGAATAAAAGGCAGGTTTTACACCCAGCAACTTCAACAGATTTCACCCCACCCCAGCACAACACAATAAAGAATTTTGTTTGCACACTGATCCACTCAAGAGAGGGGAAAGAGTCAACTGGTTAATGACCCAGTAGAACAGATTATTCATTAATCCAGTTTATTACCAATTCCCAGTATAAAAAAAAGGGAAACGAAATTAAGCTGTGCCTGTCTGTCTGTCTGATGGAATATAGGTTTCTGTTTAAAAATTTAATTTGTATAGTTATCTATTGTCAGTTAAAGCATTTTCTTAGCTTTAGATTTGTTAGTATATGACAATTAGAAAGCTTTATAAGTACATAAAACAGCTTAACCTTGTGGAAATGGAGTGCTAAATTTATGCTACTGAATTTGATGAAGGAGCTAACAACAAATAGCTGAGAGACAGTACCCCTAAACTACCTGGAATGTCAGCTACTTGGCCCAGGACTGTCTTTTTGTTTTGTTTTTGTACAATGCCTAATACAGCAGGGTCCTGTTTCTCGACTAGGGGTTCTAGGCACTATAATACAAATGAATAATGATAAAGAGGCACACTAAGTTTATGAAAACTCACTGGGTAAAAATGTATATGCAGTGTATAGCTGCAAGCAAAGATAATATACAAATATATCTTTAAAATCTTCGAACTCATCTCATGTCTATAATAGAAAGTCTTGAAAATATAGAGCAGGCTGTTGGTTGCTTAGAATTTTATGGTTATTCTAAACAAATACAAATAGTTTCTAAAATAGGTAATGTAACTTAAATTCTTGACATGAGTAACTAGTCCAGTTTAATACATCTTGGCTTAGTAAACATCAAGTTTAACTGGATATTTAGTTTTTCCAAATATGCCTATTCATACAAGATATGCTTTATAATGTAAATAAAGTAAAAATAAGTTTTATAATGGTTCAAACTACTGCAATGCACAGCAATTACAACAATGACAATGTTACAATAAAAGATGCAAAGAGAGGCAGACAAGCAGAGGAAAGTACTGTAGCACTGGGTGAAGGGTTAGCAATACTAAATGTAAACTCATTAAATGTTCTATAAAACATCCATCCACTAACGGTTAAGTTCCACGGCTCATACAGTAGCTATAGAAAAGAAAAAAAGTCCATCATGATCTGCTGGTAGTAGGCAAACCAGATTATGCGGTTTTTCAGCTGTACATTTCTCACATTTTCTTCTTGATCTCTTAAAGCCTTAGTGGATCATAGTCACTGAATGTGAATCTGAGTTGTTCTGCAACTTTATGCCCAAAACAAAATCCATCACACCTGATATTAAGGTTCCACTTCTAAAAAGAGTAGGAGGCATTACTCTTTTTTGGAAGACTGTTAGTGAATCCAAGAGTTCAATACGTTGCTTATAACCATAACTCATCTAAAACACTTTCCACTGTGCTTATAATCATCTTTAACACACAACTCTGTAACATGATTTTAACATCATTTAATCACATAGTAACCTTTTATACACCATTTATAAATGGAACCGTAATATAAAGGCCCTGCTATCATTTTTCTAATGCTATGTATAAACCATCTCTATTTTTAGTAAGCTGTGTGTAGGGTGGGGGACGGTTGTTTTTTTTCTCCCTCCAGAATACTCTACTCTTCTGCAAACTGAAAGACAAATCACATGCTCTCCCTTTCTTTTGTAAGTGAAAACAGCCGCCATTGTAGGTCGCTACCTATTTGCTAGCCCTGTCCATTTCAAAGTGTTCTGAGGTAACTTTATGCCACAAATGTCTTGCATCTGGCCCCAAAAGGTAAGAAGTAAAAAGCACCAATTGGCTCAGATTGTACACTGAAGAATGAAGGGAAATCACTTTCACCTACCGAAAATCTGCGTACATAAAACAAAATCAGGAAAAATCTAAGAGTGGATTGTCATTCTTATACTGCCTGTAATGGTGATCAATAGCAAAATAAGAGCAAGAAATATTTTTTTTCGTACATAAACAAGGATGTGATAAATATTTTCTATTTTGATGAAATATAAAAATATTAAAATTAGTACTGAAGAACAAAACTGCCAGATCTTAGCAAAATTATTTTGGCAGCAGTTTCAACTCTATTTCACATAAAAATGATCATTTGTTGTATACCTATAGCAAATATAGAATTATCAATATGGGCACTTTATAGATATCTGGAAATGAATACAGAACAATGTTTTAAATTGATGCAGCAGAGCAAAAAGGGCCCTTATAGGTAGTTGGCTTATTTTGTAAAGTTTGCTCACTACTTTACAAGAGAAATGCCTCTGTTCAGCAATGAACATTTACATCCCTAGAAGCAGCAAACAGTTCTGTGGCACCATAGACTAACAGACGTATTGGAGCATGAGCTTTCGTGGGTGAATACCCACTTCGTCGGATGCATGTAGTGGAAATATTTCCATTACATGCATCCAACAAAATGGTTATTCACCCACAATAGCTCATGCTCCAATACGTCTGTTAGTTTATAAGGTGCCACAGGACTCTTTGCTGCTTTTACAGATCCAGACTAACACGGCTACCCGTCTATACCTTACATCCCTAGAATACACCCATTGTAAGGAAAACAATCATGTTTACAGGTTAAGATGCCACAACCACTCAAAGCAAAAAATCTACACTGCTGGGATGAGGATGCTGTTCTCTGACAAGATTAAATACATACTCTAGACAATTACACACACTCACAATAAAAAGTAACTATTAGGAAATCCTTATTGTATAACTTCAGAGACAACATCTTGCTGAAACCAGAGTTCAAGTTATAACAGCCTAAACCAGAAAAAAATATTATAGTACCTAGCAAACTGGAAGTAATTAATTATAATACTAATAAACCTTGTAATGGGAAAATATTTATTCAGAACGTCGTTTTAATTCACTTGCTTACTTTGCAAGTTCCTGAAGAGTTGTTAAGAGCTCATTGGTGATTTTGTGGTCTTTGGCCCCTAGCGAAGACATGAGAATGTGGACATCATTGAAAAACAGAATATGATCTTTGGAGTGTTTCTTTGTGAGTCTGATAACTTCATTCCACCTGTCTCCTATCTTTACACCTAGGAGTAAAATACGTGATTTAAAACAAGACTCCACTGCAAAGCAATTTCTTGAGCATATATTTCCAGTTCCATTCGGCCTTGTAAGCTTTAAAAACCACCTCTCAAGGCAGCAGACTTTGTAAACTACCATTCAGTGTCCTATCTCCCACTTTTGAGCAAGTACTTTATTGCTTATCTCCAAAAACACCTTCGGTCACTGATATCCTGGACCCCTTTAGATAAGGTTCATGGGATAGATGACTTCCCCCGAACACAGATGAAGGAGGATAATGCCCACAGTTGTCATTCTAGATCTGTCTGTGGCATTTTATTACTAATACTGGACTGCATAGATAAATATGTGCAGCATGACTGGCTGTAGCAGAGTTCTGTGAAAATTATTATTTACAATTTAGGAATTAGTATTTTTTTCTGGAACTCTAACTTCATCTTCACTTTAGAAAGTAAAAAGTCTGCTGGCTGTATATTTAGTCTCATGGAACTGTTAGAATGATACAATACCTATAGTGGACTACTTATTTCAAATATCAAAATTAAGAACTAAATATTAGTGTTGGCTTGATATTGACTATAAGAGCAGCCAATAGCTGTTTAACAATTTATGTGTATGACCTTTTAAACTGAGGCTGAAAAACAGATCTCCGGGGACAGAGAAAGTGAAATTGGCCAAAAAAGAAAAACGTGATCTATGTTAACTTAGTTGAATTGAATTCTGTGCTCACAGGAAAGTAATAAACTCTAGAGAGAAATAATGGTAATGCATGTTAACAGAAACTTAAAACTCAGCTCCCAAGAACAGCAGCTCTTTCAAGTATTTATTCTCTAAAATAACCCACTGCTCAGAGTTGCTCTATATATTTTTGTAAATCTTCTTCTGCATGTTGGAGCATGAGGAGGAGTTTTATCTTACTATTTTAAGAACAAGAAGTAGAACTGAAGCAAAAACTAACAGTTCTTTACCTTCCAACTGAAGCCGGTACAGCATGGAGCAGTTATCTACTACATCTAGCATACTTCCACTTGACATGCATCTGGGAGCAATCTGCAATCAGAAAGCATTCTTAAACTGCATTACATATATTTAGGTGGGAAGTTAATTTGACAGTCAAACTTACTATGATAGTTCAAAATTAATTCTGTCTCTTTACTCTTCTAGATAGAGCTATTTTGCAACATACCTAATCACATTTTTCAGAAATACAACAATCCAGAAATAATATTCATATTATTTTCTCTCTGTTGTTTTCCCATTTATAAAATCAAATATAGTGAGTGTGAAAACTTCTTTTTCCTATGAGCTCTGCTCTCTCAAAATGGAGCCATAAGTTCTACTATACTTTGCAACAGTTACTAGGTAGGACAAGATATTTTTGTAAAGTTTAACACCAAAACAGGCATGGCAATACTTGTTATGCTGACTTCTAATTAAGTTACTGTGAATTATTTTAGAAAAATTCCTCTAAAGTTCAAGCAGGAGAGAACTTTAACAAGTCACCTAAGAAGGAAAAGACTTGACAAAGGAAGTTGGAGCCAAACTAGTAACTGGCTTGGTAGTTAATTTGTGAGATCCAATCTTAGTCATGATGCTTTAGACCTATGCAAAAACTATTTTACAAAATGTTAAACTTTTTAAAATTATCTATATTTTTTTCTGGTGCCCTCAGGGCCTCTTCATAGAAACTAAGACAACCTAACTAAAAACAACAGGATATGAAAGTAATACCAATAAAAATAATTGGAAAATACTAAAAAAAATTAGTAGTTTCTAAAATGTGGTCTGAACGAAATATAAATATGGTGGTGTGATATAAAGGGTTTTTTTGACACTGGTTTAGGATGACCTGCATAACTCACAGGTAATTTTCCCAGTTGAGTTGAATAATTGCTCTAAAATGCCAATTAAACACTTAAAAATAAAACCAGAAAATGGTATCACACCTTTATGTATTTTGTGTCATATGAAGAATGAGGCAGGTGCACCCTCTCTCATTGGAACGTCTTTTCATTAAAACAAAATTGATTTATACTCACATGATTGTCATAAATTGTCAAAGCCGCTTCATAATCACCCTGTAAAAGCAAAGGAGGATTGCGTGATGACCTTTAGGATACAGTGTCCATAAGTGAATGGTAGAGTTCAATAACAACAGATTTTTATAAGAATATCAGTGATCCCATCAATAAGTGTCAATAGGAACATGTGCAACATAGTTTATTTCTTCTTCTTCCCTATATCTAATCTTGGTATCTGAAAAAAGAGCTCCCCAAATCATCCTGCATATAAACATAGTACGTATTGCAGCCCAATACACTCAATAGAAATATGATTGTAAAGGCTTTCAATAGATCTGAAATACTTTTAATAGGGAAAATTTAACAACATAAAATCTCTGATTCTTTAATGTGATGTCCCTATTGGTCAGTCTCAGGTAATTTTTGCAAACTCCAGTCCCTTACGTTCTTTATGCTGGCAAAATTTGTATTGAATTCAATGGAAATTTTGTATATGCAAAGACTACAGAACTGAGTTCATCTTTCTGTTACAAAATGAGTGAATTTGCTTTTAATGTAATATTTAATTGTCTCATCTCAGTAATTTCTCTACATTCCCATACAGATTATTTTAGATTTTTTCTGTCTAAAATATCACTTTTGAAAACACGTTAGTAAAGCATCAAACACCATAAATTATACTGCAGTATATTCATAAATACATCCAAATATTAAGAAGGGAAGAAAGCAGTCCATACCCTTTTGGTCAGGACTGCCTGCTAATATGAGAATATTCATCCATCTGGAGCATATAGCATACAGATGTGGAAGTGTGCTCCTACCTTTTCAATGAAATACAAAGCCCAGTGCCAGTAATTATGGCAAGCAAGCATGTCACAGTCCTGAGAAAAGAGATAAAATATTTTACTTCCAATATAAACTCATATTCCAGATGATTTTATATGGCACTCTTCTCCTGCTATAAATTGGAGGGCATAATAAATCAGTGGATATTGGAACCAACGAGCATGCACGATTGTTCCACTCTGAAAACTAACTATGGAACCCTCTTATTCAATACACTTAATCCTTGTGAGTAGACGCACACAAATATGGAACCTCACAACTGAAGTTCTACAGAGCCACTTCTCAGAGCATAACTGCATTTTGACTCAGACTCTATCTTATTCTGCAACACCTTTATTGGAAAACCTCCAAACTGACACGACTAACTTCACACCTTTCTGTCCAGCCACAAGCTGACAGCATCAGGTCAAATACTCCTCTCCATCACACTGGCACAAACCCATTGGAAACAGCAGGCTTCCACCAGTGTAACAGTCAAGAATCTGCATCAACAATACATTTGTGACAACTCAAATCAGCACAAAAATCACAAAGACTCTAAACCCGCCCATTCCTGCATAGTGGGAGGGTTAAAATTCATCTTATCACAAGGAAGACAATGTGCTCATTTAATTGGTGATCACCACAATATGAACCTCTGAGAAGCACACGTGTTCTCAGTATGTCAGCATTTTATGATATTTACATAAGCCAGTAGTTTATATCATCACTTGTTTAATATTAAGCTGCAAAAGGACTACTGAGTCAGGTGGTTACGCGTCTGACATAAAAATGACATTACCAAACTCGGCCTATACAATAATCTGTCTCAAATGTCATGCAGGTTAGATTATTGGGTCCCCCTCCATGAATAAAACACAGCTGCTTAGTGCTGCCAATTATGAGTGTCATACAAAATTAAACCGTAATTCCCCAAGGCAGTGCAGTCCTCTGGGCTCCTCTAATTCAGAGGAAGGAAAAAAAGGGCAAACTACTTTATTTCAATAGTGGATCAGTTTGGGTGAAGAGAATAAAACAATAAAATACAGAGCAAAGCAGCTCCTGAAAGTATTTGTCAAAATAAAACTAACTAGCAAGAAAGTCCATGCAAGATCTACACCTCTCTTGCTGGGGAGGATAGAAGGTAAATTTTCAAAAGCACCTAAGTGATGTAGGCACCTAAGTCCTATTTCCAAAAGTGAACAAGCACTTAGGCCCTTAAGTCACTTAGGTGCTTCTGAAAATGTTCTTCAAATTGTCTATTGTTACCTTTTTAGGGTGTTCTTGTTTCTTTGGGTGTTTGTTGTTGTTGTTCTGTTAAAGTCGTTCTGCATGGGAGAATTTAAAAAGCTCTTTCTAAAATAACATCCCTGAACTTTCAATGAGCACTCAGAAAGATTTCTATTTATAGTTCCAATTGTGATATTCCTAATATTTCTAACTTCAAAAAACAACCCAAAAGCATGTTAAACTGTTTTTTATATAAACTTGTGTATAGTGGAACTCTCTACTGCTTGGAGGGACAGTATGCAAAGTGTCTGCCTGTTTGTGTGTTAAGCGATTATACCTACCACATAGCCCCTTGAAGAGGTAAACCTGAAGGTTCCCACTTTCGGAAGGAGTTCTGGGAAAAGGTGTGCTTAAGTTAGGGGGGTACTCTGAAGGTCAATGGTGGTCTTGGGGCATATGTCAAGTGGCCTCTGGGGCTTCATTTCCACAAAGAGGTAACAGACTGAGAGCTGGTGCTGAGCAAATGTGTCCAAAGAGGGAAAAAACTGCTGCAGCCTATTGAGACCAAGGGAAGTTAAACAAAGAGGGGAAATTCACTGTCTGGACCTCTCGCACAGCAATCTGTTGAGTTTCCAAAAGGGGCACTGGACTAGACCTGTGCCAGATGAATACTGTATAAGATACAAATAGTAGCAAAAGGTACAAGGCACCATTTTTCTTTCTTTTGCAGACAACCTTTTAACATTCTTCCCTCTTCAGAAGCAAACACAGGCATCTTTGGAGGTATTTTACAATCTTGCTATGATTGTCTCCCCCTGAAAGTCATACTACATTCATTATCTTTTTAATGAAGTAGTTTTGCCAAGTCCCTCAGTTTATTCTTAAAGTGCTGATCTTAGGTTGAGTACAAAGCTTATAAATTTCACTTTACTGCCTGCATATCAGAACACAGCGTCTATAGCCACAGCAGATAAAAGCATTATATGCACATGTATGTTGTCTGGCTATGCCGAAAGAAGAACAGGAGACATTTGACATGGGTTTAATCAGGCTACAACTTTATTATCAGATGTCTGGGACAACCCGGAAGATAACAGTGTACAGTGCAGGTAACCCCATGTTTATCCCATAATTACTTGAGGGACTTTTACCAGCTCCCACTCTTTTTCCATCCAGGTCCCTCCAGCAAATCCATTGCTGGGACCATATCATACCCGGGGTGGGGTAGGGGGGCTTCCGCCAGCTCCCCCTCTTTTTCCCCTCCTGGTCCCTCCAATAAATCCATTGCCGGGACTTTACCATCCAACCTCACACCCTCAAAGGAGAGTTAAGGTGGGCTATAAGAATGGGGGGTTGGCTCCCTGCCATACCAATCGTAGGAGTCCCCAACTGTCCCCTGTTCATTTCTTTACTGAACACCTCTTTTTAAGTCCTTTTCCAAGCCATTTATCTGGTCACTGTATACCTTCCCTATGGAATACTTGCACTGGACAAGAGTTGCGACATACGGCCTACCGCCTGTCATGCCATGCATGAACAAAGCCCTTCCTGAACCCACTGCAGGGAAGGCGAAAAAAACCCCAACTGCACCCAAGCCAATACGGTGGTAAAGGAAAAACTCCTTCCCAGCCCCTCTAAAAATGGGGCAGTTAGTGTAATGCCCACAGCAGGTACTGACCAAACCTGGTATTTTTCACCTAAAAGGGAGGGAGGGTGGGTCCTGCTTCAGCCTTGGTCTGTGTAAAAGGAAAGGCTCGAGGCACAGTGCTGCCCCTTTTCAAACTCTGCATTCCCAGGGGATGGGTCAGTGACCACTCTGCCCCTTTTCCAGCAGTTTTAATCTCTCCCTTCACCCACCCCCAGCCATAAAACACTATTCTCTTCAGAAATGCTGACCCCACTGAAGTCAATGGAAAAAGAAATTCAGTTTATCTTAATCCTCTTCAGAAGTGAATTAAACTGAACCAAATTAAGACCACTTTGAGAATGTTCATACAGGGATTTAAAGCAGTTTAACTAACCCATTTTAAATTCACACCTTTAGTTAATGCAGATTATTTTTTCTGAGATCTCCATGCACACAAACTCTCAGATTTACACTGGTGTGAAAGAGGAGAATTTGGCCCATTGTCTGCCATGTTTCATCTCAGGACAAATTGTGAATGGCTGAGTTAGAAATCTTAGAATTCTGCATCAAGTCTTTATAATGAAAAAGCAGTTCTCAGATTTTGTTCTCTGGCAACATCTTACACAGGATTCTTACTCCTGGTTTTCTGTTAGGGCTAAATGGTGCCTTCAGGGAAGTAGAATTACAGGTAAATAATTTTCCATTTTCTTAGGAGTACTGGAAATGTTGACTTCCATTGATGTCAATGGCAAAACTTGTATTGACTTCAACGAGGCCAGGATTTCATCTATTTCCTTTGAGTGTCTTTATCCGGGCCAAGAAAATAGAAATATTTAGGGAGGAGGGGTAGCTAATTTTTTTTTAATTATGCATTACCAATCCCAGCCATAAGTGCTGGGCCTAATTTTTTCATGATTAATACCCAGAGTGAATTTTTGAAGCATAGAACTTTGGTTGCATTTTCTGCCTGTTTCCCAAGTGCCACAAAAAGAGGTTCCACATTGAAGCAGCAGATTCCTCTTCTTTGTGAAAGCATTCCTGTGCATTTTATACTAGATCTGATGAAAAGCACGTAAAAAGGAATCACTAGTATTTAGTGGGAGGGAAAAAACCACACAGCCAGTAATTTCAGAGGAACTGTTAAGGAAATTTACCTTCCAGTTGTTTTCAGTTTGCTTCATAAATGTCAGCCCATTCTTCAGGTCTGCTTTCATTTCATTTATGTGTGCTATGGTATGGACAGACCATGCATCTGATTGGTTTATAGCTAAAGCCTAATGGTGGCAAGAGAGAAAACACCATGATGCGTACTGGGTAGATTACAAATAGCTGTACACATACTGTCACTAGTACAGAAATGGAAGACTATTTTCTCAGATACAGTACGTATTAAGTATATCTTTGCTAATAACTTCAATCATATCCTGTGAGACTAGTTTAATCAGAAATGGGAAAATTTTTGTTTACCAGAGTTCACTTGTTGGCATCTGCTTAACAATGATTAAGAGGTACAAAGTAGTTTTAGAGAATGCAGACCTTAATCAAGACCATCAAATTACATTTCATTCTACAAACTTTCCTTACACTTCAGCCTCAGAAGAGTCACGTGGCCAGCACAAAGCCATCCCCCCTCCATCCACATGGGGAGCATATGAGCTGATCACTTGCTTTAAAAGAAAATAATAATACTATTCCTTGCCGTTAACCACTTTTCCTATAACAAGAACAAACGCTCCGCTAGGTTCTGAATATCAGATACATGTATCTTTACCATTCCAACAATTCCCACTCATCTGTAGAATTTTTTCCCCAATTTCAATTGCTGACAATTTAATATAAAATAAAAGTTTTAATTTTTTTATTCACAGCAATCTGACATGTAAAAGCAGTTTGGCACAAAAAGGAACCTTTGAAAATACATCAAGGTGTCAACTGATTCTATTTGTGCTATACTTTACATAGTTTTCTCAAATTACAGGGGTCCTTTGTCATATGGATATGTTGCCAGCTTTTCATTCCCACTGCAAATAATGAGATCATCTTTATAAAGTGTGAATGAGGTATACCCAATTTACCAAGGCATTATACAAAGTTGCTCATCAGGTTAACCTACTGTACTGCTGATATTCTGTGACCTTCACCAACATTTGATGGCAAGAGGACACAGGTCTCATATATACTGCATTTCTCAATGACAAGTTTCCATTTTATTCTCTCCAGCTTGCGTAGCCAGATTCTTTCTGATCTCCACTCTCATTCTTCCCCTCCCCCACCAATCTTGAATTTAAAAAGCCAGCAAAAACTGAAGAAGAAGGAGAAATCTCCTTTTCTGAGTTCTTAAAAGGTAACACCTATAAAGGCAAAGTCATTCTTATGAGGATGTAGCAAAAGAATAGATATGAATTTCAGTACAGTTGCTTACTTTTGTTTAGTTAATTTTAAATGGTCATAAACCATCTCTCTCAAACAAATATTTGCATACTAAATAAGATTAATAATTTAAAACCTTTTAGTACCAATAATGTCCAACTTACCTCACTGGCGAGCTTTTCAGCATGATCAAAAAGGTTAGTTTCCATCAGTCCAAAAGAGAAAATGCCTTTCACATAGCTAAACAACAAGAAAAACCCATTTAGCAGTAAGCAGATGAAGCTAATATTGCAAAACACATTAAAATAATTTAATACAAAATAACACTTACACTGTTAGTAGTAATACCAAATAGTGGAAGAAGGAAAAAGAGCACAGAAATTAATTGTTTTCCCCTACAAAAATTAGCATATGCAGGAAATAACCAACTTTCTCTCTCCCAGCAAACACTGAAAAGACATGTATTCATGTGTTGCGCTAACTACAAAATCACACAAACCTTTGTAAGATATAGAGTACTATTGATTTGCTATTGGATAACAATTACAACTGTATCCCAGGGCTGGATTTCCCCCTCAGCTCTGCTTCCCTCTTCTGAAGTCCTGCAATTTACCTGACCCCAATGAAGTCAATGGAAGCCTCTTCAGCTTCTGACCTGCTATAGAACTAGTAGATGGTACCAAAGACATATCTAGGATTACACTAACAATATACAGAAAAAAGACGGTTACTCACCTTTGTAACTGTTGTTCTTCGAGATGTGTTGCTCATATCCATTCCAAGTAGGTGTGCGCGCGCCGTGTGCACATTCGTCGGAAGAATTTTCCCTTAGCAACACCCGGTGGGTCGGCAGGCACCCCCTGGCGTGGCGCCGTTGCGGCACCGCATATATACCCCTGCCGACCCGCCCGCTCCTCAGTTCCTTCTT
>NC_133769.1:135319858-135422967 GCF_003597395.2 Chelonoidis abingdonii | reverse complement strand
AACTGTGTAGGAGTCCGGGGAAGTACTGGTTTGCTCTGCTCTCGACCGCACCTTTCAAATGTTTTCGCTTTGGTCCCCGGCGGTGGACGCTTTGGCGCGAACCATTATTCTGCCCCCTTTTGAGACCAGCACTGGGCGATCTCCGTTCAATCCGGCCACGCTTCATTAAAGTCTTGTCGAGCGTGGTGGGTGTGAAGTAGGGGCATTGAAGTTGGGCCGAAAAGCACGCCGCTTGGGTCTGTCGGGTGTTGCATCCGACGGGGAGCATTATAACACGGTTGTCCTTAGAGTCCTTGAGCCTAGGGTCCGTTTTTTCAGAGAAAGGCCCCCCCCCCCAGCCCCCCCCCATGGCCTTCAAATGGAAGGTCTTGAATTGTGTTTTGCAGTTCGGGAGGTAGGCCGCGAAACCTGTAACCAAGATTATTCTTTTTGCGCATTTGACTCCTGATGCAACAGTCCTAGTCGCCGAATTCCGCAGCATCGAGGGAGGCCTGTAGGTGAGTCCGGGCAAGATTCTTTTTCCCCTCCTCGAGCGAGGCTCTGGAACTCTGGGCGGAGTCAGCGGGACAGTTCTGTGAAAATTACTGGCCCACTGGTTGCCAGGTATTAAAGTTGTATCTACTGAGAAGCGGCCTGCTGAATTAGCGACGCGCAATACTGTAGACCCCCTCGCCAGAGTATACCTTGCGTGCCCAGTAAGATCATTTATGCTTAGCCTCCCGCTATTTTTGTGGCGGCGGCTTGCTGGATGGCTCTCCCTTCTCGTTCACAGAACTGCTGACGCACCAGAGAGCATGAGGAGCATGGGTGTTAAAGGTATTCGTACCTCTTAGATAGTGACCACTATACTTCCTCTCCACGCCTCTGGCCGTTGGGGGGATGGACGCCGGGAGATTGCCCAGATCGAGTCCGCTTTAGCCTGGATGGAGCGTATAAACGGTAAGGGCTTACACGCGTTCGGGGCATCGGATGCAGATAGAATGTCCACGACCGGGTCCTCCACCTCGGGAACCTCCTCCACCTGAGAACGGTTATGCTCCCCAAGCAGCGACACTGCAGGAGCAAGTCCTGCTGGGCACAGAAGGTCGATGGGGGGCGGACCCGAAGGTTGATGTACCCGCTACCGCCTCACTCCCGGCTGGGGAGGAGGACAGAGGACCCGCGGAACCAGTGGTCATGCTGTGACTCTGTCCTAGAGGGGGGTCAGCTTCCACCTGCGCCCTCAGCGGTCCTGGTGTTCACCGACTGAAATGTCGTCATACTGCTTTCGGGATTCCTGGCGAGGAACGACTCCTGGATGATGGACCTCTGGTACCCGACGCGACTGAAGCGCTGACCGCCGACGTTGTCGTGGGCATCTTCTGCCGGCTTCGGTGGTGACCCAAGGGGCGTCCAGAAGGATCCACTGGCGTTGGTTGTTTCCAATCCCTGGGATTCAGGGAGGGGCTACTGGCCGTTGGGGTCCAAATCCCCATACAGAGCGCTGTTCTGGGCGGGACGAACCTGAGGGCGTGTCTCGACGGCCAGGGCGGAAGCGGATAGTCCATGCGCGGGTACCGGACGTCACGCGTGCGCAGCAGAGCGGATTTAACCGGACGTGCATTCCCGGTCGCTGACGATCCCGGACCCTTCGGACCAGCGCGCGATGCTGGAGAGGTCCAGACCGGGGACGAGAGTCAACGACGGTGGGATCTACTCCGGGATACCGGTGCCCGGGAACGTGCCATAGGGAACGGGACGGTGGTGCGGGAGCCAGACCGCCTCGATGACAGTATCGTGCCGGAGAACGTGACGCTGGACCAAGCGGTGCCGCAGATACGACGGCGCTAAGAGGATCGGTACCGGACTCGCGAAGGAAGCGCGTCTGGTGCTGGATCGGCGGTACGCAGCGGGAGTGGCTGCCGCCGGACCTCGACCGCGAACCGGTCCTGTCCGTTGCCTCCGGTGGCGTTGGCCTGATCATCTCCTGGCCTTTCCCGCCGAAGCAAAGACCCGCACCGGCGGTTGCAGGAGGTTGCAGGCAGAGTAGTCTCCGTGAGCGCAATCAGTTCCTCGCCGTTGCAAAACGTTCTCCCCGGCTTGGGAGTATCGGAACAGTTGAGCTCAACCAAGGCACTGCGCCAGGAGCTGTCTCATGCCACCGGACTCGACGGCTCTTCCTGGCCGAGTCAACGGTGCGGGAATCAACGCGTGCCGCGGCAGGCTGGCGGGTAGTCAGATGGTCGGTCCTTTCCATGACTCATTTACATGCGGTTGCCCGACAGATGCCAGCCGCAGTCAAGTCCTTTAGGCTTCTTTGCCTTGGGGACAGGGAGCGATGCCGGGTTGACTTCTGCGCCGACGGAGACTTGTTTGGTGCCAAGGTGATTTGGCTGGTTTACCGGCCTGTTCGGTGCCCGATGGAAGCACTTCTGGGCCGGTTTGCGCGACTTAGCACGGCGCACTCAGCGTGCCGAAGCTTCGCCAGGGGTGAGGGCGCCGCCTTCCATCAGGAGCTGCTTTCAAGGCGAGAGTCCACGCTCCCTTTTTGAGTCCGTGGTTTGAAGGACTTCCAATACTGGCGACTTGTCCGTAATGTGGGATCCCCAGGCACTTCCAGCAGGATCCATGGGGGTCTTCCGTAGGGCATCGCTGGTAGACAGGCCGAAGCACTGTTGAAACCGGAGAGCCAGCATTGAGCCCATGCCGCCGGGAGGGTGAGGAGGAATTGACCTAAGCCCGTCGTAATATATATAGTAAACTATTACTAACAAACTACTCAATAACTACTACACAACTAACGTTCTACCCAACTAGAACTATGAACTTAGAAAGACAAAAAAGGTGAAGCCAGCTTAGGGGAAGCGGAGGTCACTAAGCCGCACTCCACTGTTTCCGAACGACCGACACGGGCGTAAGATAGGTAACTCGAAGGAGCGGGCGGGTCGGCAGGGGTATATATGCAGTGCCGCAATGGCGCCACGCCAGGGGGCGCCTGCCGACCCACCGGGTGTTGCTAGGGGAAAATTCTTCCGACGAACGTGCACGCGGCGCGCGCACATCTACTTGGAATGGATATGAGCAAGCACTCGAAGAAGAACTTATAAATTTACCCTAACTTACTTAATCTAAGACTAACTCCCTAAAAAACAGTAACTAAACTAAGCTAGGGAACTAGTTAGTGAGTTGTGGATACAAGGAATCTGAAGAGGTTCACGTCCTTCTGTTGCTACAGTTGGAAGGAACTGAGGCAGCACAAAGCACCATGCATCCTTTTATATCCTCACCCTCAGAATGTTCCAGAACACTGAGGGGAGGGAGAGGAAGGGCACATGAGTGGTTCCACCTAGAAATGCTATGAGAAGGTTTCGCCATCTAGGCTGTACTGGCTGGCACATCCTATGAGTGGAAAAACATGGAGGAAATTCAAAGAAACGGCTCAGTTAAAAACAATGGAACAGTGGGTCAGTAGGAAAGCAAGAAGAGATGTTAATTCTTACGTGCATATTTTTAAAGTCAGGTTGGTTATTTAGAACTCCCTTATCTGTCCTCAGATAGAGACTACAGGAACAATCAGGGTTTGTGTGCTGTCCCTACAGACACTGTTGACCAGAGACATCTGAATTTATGCATACAAAGCACATGCACACCAGAAGCAGAGATCCACGGATATCATCTGAAGATCAACTTTTGCATACCTACTAAGTGGAATATTAGGTGTCCAGTGAGGATATACACGGGCAACAGAGTCTCGCATCTGTGTTTGATATCCCAGATAAAAATAAGTGTCATGGGCAAATTTTAGAGCTAACATGTCAGTTGGATGGTCCTGCAGAATCTTATCCCATATGTCACAAGCTTTAGGAAGACGCCTAGAGAGAAAAAACACATGTTAATCATTGACAGGGCCAGCATGACCAAATTGCCTGAATCTAATATTATTTCTAAATTTATACTACTGTGGAATGTGGGAAATCTACTGACAATTCCCTAGCTTGCAAGAGTACTTCTGAATTCTTAGTATACATGATTGCACCATGAAGACAGTTGAACACTTTCTAGACAACCTGTATATGGTATTCTTGGTTTGTTACTAGTAATGCACTGCAACTGGGGGGGGGGGAAGGGGAGGGAGTTCCTTTTAGGCCCTGATCCTGCATGTTGATCCATGTGGGAAGACCATTACCTCTGCAGAGAGCCTCATTAAAGTCAATGTGGCTCCTCACAGGTATTGGGGTCCAGCCAGGCAGACCAAACACCATGGGTTAGAGCTTTAGTGATCTCATTTCTTACCTTTGTTATCAAATCCTTTTACTGCTAATATCTCCCATGTGGATAATAAACAAATAACAAAAGTTAATAGCGTTTGATATTGTCTGGAGAATACGCAAGCTCAATATATTCCTGTAAACATTCAATTCCCCAAAGTCCTCATTTTCGTGGAGGGCTTCCAACACCTTGTATGTCATCTCACCTTTTTAGAGGAAGCAGAGTCTATAAATGGAATAATAAGACAAGACTGCTTGTATTTTTGCTTCTACAGTCCAAGTCTGTGGGAAGCTGTCTCAGCGTTTAGAATGACCAAAGATTTAGCCTCTTGAGTGGTTTTAGTTTTAAATCATTATTCCAATAGTGGAATTATTGGTAGTTTTAAAATACAGAAGACTTGTAATATACTGGCATGATAGAAATATTGTTCATTATAGTATTGTTGGCTAATTAGATGCATATAGTTTGGGAGAGCTAAACTTAAGAACCAGTTTCTCTGTGTCACTGTGACAGTAACCTATGGTCAATCTGCAAGATAAAAGGAGGCAATATCTCTTGCCAGCTGTACTACTGAGTGGCACTGCTTTCCATTCTAGAGTAAGCATTTAATCAATCAAGTGGAATGAAAGATGCCAACATAACAGTAAAAATATGAACAGAAAGGGCAACATGCAACCATGCTGTACATAGTCTGAATGATAAAACCAAACCCTCTCCAGCCCTCCCCTAAAAACCAACCACTTACCCACTGGCAAACATGTCTAGTGCAGACACATGAAGCTTCTCCCTCTCAGTCAGGGGCTGCGATTCTGAGAGTGCCATCATCTTTTTCATCGCACTGTCCAGCTCTTTGTCTAACCTCACTGAACTCCCAGTGCCAATCAAAACCAAGCCATTGGCAATCACGTGTCCCATTGCTGAAGAAAGCAGCATGGAAAAATTTAGACACAATAGGTAATTTAGCAGGTGCAGAAGCTCTAAACTAAACTATTGAAATAAGTTTAAATGAGAGCCACAGGTAGTAAATGGAAGTAGTGCTAGAGACTGGTTAGGATCCCACAGAAACTCAGGCAGCTAAGGAACAACCATACATTAAGGGCTTGTGGCACTTCAATGAAGACGGCTACCTATGCCGATGGGAGGCATTTTCCCATCAGCATAGGTAATCCACCTCCGCAAGAGGAGGTAGCTAGGTTGGTGGGAGAATTCTCCCATCAACCTAGAGCCATCTACACTGAGATTTAGGTAGATTTAACTGTGTTGCTGGCAGTGTGAATTTTTCACACCCCTGGGTGATGTAGTTATATTGATCTAATTTCCTAGCATAGACCAGATCTAAGTTACTAGCAGGAATCTAGAATTTTCCCTTTAAGCAAATCTTTTACTTTCAAATTCTTCTTTAACAGCCCTGAATGCCCTCAAACAACCACCTTGTTATTAGGAGCAGTTAACCAATGCTGCAGCTGTCCCCTCCTTAAGCAGAGCCTGTGATCCTAATTTCTCACCGTGCTCTATAATGACCCATTTACAACAGGATGGAATAAAGATCACAGAAACTATTTTAGGACAGGCCAGAGGCAATGACAGAGGAGAATTAACAGTCTGCCCAACACCAGAAAAGCCGGGGTAGAGAACACCCTACCTAAGTGCAAAGCACTTCTAAGAGTTACTTTACAATGAAAAGAGGAAAAGCAGATGTGCAAAAGGATTGAGAGAGGTGGTGCAAGAAGATGGGCATAAGATGGCCCAGGACTTGTGGAGCATAAAGCTATTTTCATTGGCTGTGATGTATAACACACATGGCGCATTTACATTGCAGCTGGAAGAGTGCTTCCCAGCTCAGGCAGATAGACACACACTAGTTCTGCTTGAGCTAGTGCCGTAAAAATAGATGAATAGCAGTGTAGCTGTGGGTAGCACATGTGGTGGCTCAAGCTAGCCATCTGAATACAAACTTATCTGTGAGTACGTACCTGTGGGTACATACCTGGGCAGCTAGCCTGAGCCGCCACTCGTGCTACACCTAGCTACACTGCTATTTTTAGCATGGTAAGTTGAGCAGAGCTAAGTACATGCCTGTCCGCTCAAACTGGGAAGCACACTCCTCAATGCAGCATAGACATACCCACAGAGAAGCACATTCCTTTGGGGCTGCATAGGCCCCACTACCTCTCCACAGGGTAGGGCTGTCTCGATACAGGAATTTCCCCCCCCAGCATTCCTTTCTGGGGACAAGTCTTTAAAATTTGGCAAAGGCAAACACCTGCAGAATTAAAGTTGCTATTTTGTAACTGGCAGGCACTCTACCTCTGGTACATTCCCTGCTTTGTTATTTCTGCGCAGATGTAATGTTCACACACACTGCCAAACAGTGAAGTCATATTTGTTTTGTGTATGTATAAAGATGCCAAAAACATCTTGATTCAGTGCAGGAAGGTGTAAAATAAACAATGATAGCTTTAAATGAAGCGTACTGTAATACTGAATTTATTCTGTTTAATTAGCTAAAATAAAATAAATGCCTGCAAGTCTCAACCCTCATGTTCAGCATCAGAAGATCTCCCTACATCAATGCCTTCAATTTGAGATTCACCACTTTCCTCTCCATATGCTTTTTCCCAGGCAAGTGGAAACTTCCTTTCATTAATCATATCATGCTGATATGTCAGAAGGAGAAGCATGCATAGCAAGGTTTGTCTCCTCCAGTCCCTTTAAAGGCCTAACCGTATACTTTCCACAATAAGGCTGAGCTCTAATACCAAATTCTCCTTCATTTCAACATGTACCATCAAGTTATTGGGACAGCTAGGAATTTTTCTTTTTAGTTGTGACATTTCTTAGCTCATAGGTTATCAATTTTTCCAACCTATTTACTATTTCTCATATTTGCTTTTTAAAAATGATCATACTCAAGGGAAGAAAAGTGGCTGTCTAAAAAAAGTTCTAAATGAAAACAACCAATGCTATACTAACCCAGCCCTTCAGTTGTGTGTAAGAAGTAAGTTAACCGTATACAACTACTGTACTGCATAACCAACAATTAAAAAGTTATACTTACTAAAAGTTGGATCTGCTGCATGTAACTTGGAGAGAGATCCTTCAATGCCCCCTAGACTCTTATCATTGGTCCATGTAGTATACTGTAAAATAGAGTGTGAAACTGACTAGAAATCAAATGAAATCTCCACCCTCCCCTCCCCCCATGGTCCCAGCTGAGTGAAATTCAAAAGTAAACAAAATCAACAGTAAAAAGTGAGACTAATTTTTTTCAGAAGTAATTATCTCTGGCCTGGTCTACAGTACAAAGTTAGGTTGTAAGCTATCTTATGTCAACCTATAAAGATTTGTGCATGTGTCTAGACTCAATTTTGTCTCCAGCCAAATAAGCAGGGTGCTTATCCCTGTTACAGCGGCACAGTGACACCACCTCCTGAACAGTATTTTGCCATGATCAACCTACTGAGGCTGATGCAGTGCAAATGTGGACACTGTGTGACTTACATCAATCTTAACAGTCCTCAGTAGCTGTCCCATAATGTCCAACAATGACAGCTCTGGTCACAATTGTGAACACCACTGATAAGGAATCATGGAGACTGGAAGCCACCCACTTCCCCTTTAAAACCTCCACGTATTCCTGAAATGCCTTTTCCTGATTGCCCAGCTGGTGAGTACATCTAGCATATCTCCCTAGATGTGCTACAGCCTGGACTAGGGAGGATGTGTTGGATCTCTTGGGCCTGAGGGAAGAGCAAGCTGTGCAGGCGCAACTATGGACCTATGGTAGAAACGTGGACATCTATGAAGAGATTGCACAGGGGAGAAAAGTGAAGAGGTATGACAAGGATGAGCAGCACTGCTGTGTGAAAGTGAAGGAACAGCGGCAGGTGTATGACAAGACCCAGGAGGCCAACACTCTTATCTGGGGCTGAGCTGCAGACCTGACACTTTTTCAATCAGCTGCATGCCATACTTAGTGGCCACCCCACCAGCACCCAGTAGACCACTGTGGATACTTCTGAGGAGCCTGAGACACAGATCCCTGCCATGAACAGCAAGGAGAGGGAGGAGGAGTAGGAGGTCCAATTATGCCAAGAGCTAGGATCTTTTTGACTTCCTGCTTCACTGTCAGCATAGTTCTCATTCTGGTGACCCTGCACTGGGGGGCTGGGGCAAGCTCAGCACACAAATGCAGGGATGAGGCCTTTTACATCCAAAAGTTCTGCAGCATTTGTCATCCCAAACCTGCATTATGATGTGATTCCACCAGTCAGTGCTCATTTTTTAGGTCCAGAAGTGGCACTATATCATTGGCAGATGCTCCATGAATGCCACCAACAACCTTGAATTGTTTTTTATTATATATCTCAGCAGTCTGTCCTCAAAGAAACTGTCATACCTGTTCCTGTTACGGTTCTTCCTGCAGCTCTGCAAATAGTGGAGGATTGTTTCTCCTGTGGCTGCAGTGTTCATAATAATAGTGCAGAGCTCTGGGGGTCTCCATGCTTCTGTCGGAGACGGTAGATACCAAAAAGTGCCCTATGGGTTTCTGAGATTTTAAAAATGGCGGGAAAATGATGGGCTATGGATAGCATTAGGGGATGGAGAAATTTGCATGATGGGAACTTGACCCCTTGTTCCCAGTCACCCCTGCATGACTTGTTTCTACCCCGCATTGCGAAAATTTCCCAAAAGACAGTGCGCTGGACAGTAGCTGGTTGCACATTGGGATACCATACCACACTGTGCATCGATACAAGGTGAGAATGCGCAATACCAAGGCAAGTATCCAAATATGCATGCACATGAGCGATACGCTAACTGTGGTGGCTTTCTGGCGACGTAACTTGCATCGACCAAAGTTTGTAGGGTAGACAGGGCCTAAGATGTCATCAGTAATACACAAAGGAATCTATTTCTTTAAAATAGGATATTTTTTAACCAGACTCTCCTTTTGAGTCATAAAGAGGATAAGCAATTTAAAAATTAGCTGCAACAAACACTGTTTTTATACTTAAAAGTCCCTTCAAATCACATTTTATCAAAACCCGGCCATACCCAGTGGCAGACTAGCCACTGGGCTGATGAGGCCCATGCCGAAGTGTCCTGGCCAATTGGGGCCCCCCAGAAAAAAATCAGTTCATACCTGAGTCAGCGTGGCATCAAACATTTTGCAGGCCTCATTACTAGTGGTGGATAGGACAAGTCCAGCATCCTGCCAGGCCTATGTAAAAAACAAAAAGTGAGACTGTTTACTGAACACACTGATTTTCCAGATGTCATGTTAGCTGAGCTCTAAGAACCAGAAGAGTAGATTTCTGGCAAGTGTTTCATCTACCTAAAAAATTTACAGGAAATTTTGAGACGCGTGTAAGTCTTTTATTCTACTAAAATTACGTTTGAGGAATCCTCTTAATGTGGATAGAGAGGACAGAATGGTAGTGGTAGAAAAAAGACAAGGGAAATTGCATAATACTATGTATCTGCCAAGGACCCAGATATGCTATAGTTCTTTTAATTTTAGTACCATTCTCTCTATAAACCTCAGTAGTATGCTAGTCTCATCACTTCAGATATACCCTTTCAAAATGGATATGCGGCAAAATAAAATTCTTGCTTCGTGACTTGTCGAAATCAACAATCCCAATGACACCTGGGGCCAAATTATTTGCTAGTTTAAGTCCACTGATATCAACTGAGTTACACCAGCACAGAATTCGACCTAAGGATTAATTTACAGGAGCTTGTAGGGACATTTGATAAGGCAAAAATACAACACACAACAATGAAAGAATTAGGCAGTGCACAGTTTTGCAAACAGATTATACAACAGTCTCATTATATAAACTGCATGGTAAACATTTCATCATGATAACTGAAGTTTTAGATCCACCATAGCAATTTATTACTAGGAAGACTGAAAGAACACCTCTTATTATCTGGATGAGGTGATGTATGCTTTACACAATGGTGTATATGGCTGTGCAAACTGCTTCCTGACTGTCCTTAAGAATATTCCTAAAAGAATCCCAATAATCAGATGAGAAATCCAATGATCATTCCAAAAATCTCTCATCTGCCATCAGGTTACTCACGCAACCTTAATTCTGCTTCCTTGTTCATGTGCATACTTTCATCACATACTATTTCTTTTCCACAGGATGCATGCACAAGGGACCAGAATTAAGGTTGCATAGGAAACCTTAAATATGCCAAATGATTGATTTTGCCACCTAAACATCTAATTTAGTTTTTTGTACGTAATCTATATACATTGACATTTCCCACTCTCTGTTTCTAGAATGATCTCACTAATGCCTTTAAAACTGTACGCTCCTCAGGGCAAAGATTCATGTCTCACACACCTTATTCACTGTATAATGCTAGGCAAACTTAAAGAGCTATACAAATAACTGTAGCCAAAACCAATTTTTCTTCCATGACATAGAATTTACAAAAAATATAGATGGAAAGACCTGGAGCCATCTAATCCATTTTCCTGTGAATGAACCATATTTTGCAATTGTTTGTCTAGTTTCATTTTACAGTTTAAACTATTTTCTGATTGCAACTGTGAAACTCAAGGGTGAAAATCTGAAGCAAGTAGCAGTAACATCTATTTTGATTAGCATTCTCAAGATTTCCTCATCATGACTGGATTAAAGGATCACATGCAAGTGGTTTAAGTACCTGAGTGTTCAAACTACAAGTCTAAAAAAGCTATATTGGAATGTAAATGTATATCTTTTGTTTAGTGTTTGTATTAAGTCTATGGCAAAAAGGAGCGGGAAAGCGGCTAAGCTGTATATTACAGTATACATACAGACACTAACCCCACTGTGAAAGGGGAGCAGATAAAAGCACAACCAGGAAATGGCATTGCGCATCAGTGACGGACACAGTACACAACAAGTAGGGTAGACTGACCCCAGTGTCTCACAGAAATCAAGGTTCACACAGACAAGCCCTAAGGCTTTCCCTGCACTAGCTTCATTTCTGAATAATATTCCACTGTTGCTAGTGCTAATACGCCTCCATCAGCAGTAGCAAGCATGAGAACGCTAGTGTAGAAAAGGTGCCCCCAGCAGCCAGCATTATAACCACCGAGTGTTACAGAGTGTCTGCCCTAGTGTTCCCAACATTGCTAACACTGAGAGAGCTGCATCAGTGTTAGCAATGACAGGACACTTTCCAGGGAGCAGGCTAGTTTAGACAGTACCTATGGGGAGAAGCTGGTACTAAATGTTGCTAGCCACAAACTTTGTTGGGAGCTGGAGTGAAAAGTGGGGGAGAGGTGTGCGGCTAGGGTCTGGGCAGATGGATCCTCTGCTTTCTCTCCCTTTCCTATGTGCTTCAAAAGGCCTTCAAAATGACAGAGAAGCCCCTGCCTCCAAGGTTCCCAGGATTCATTAATACATGACAGCAGCAGCACCTTTTTCTTCCCTTCCCCTTTATATTAGCCCACTTGGGGCTATAACTGACTCTGCAGCTCACTTTTTTTAAACAAAACCATGATTGAGGATATAGCAATACTTTAAGCAGAGTCAGCATAAAGGTTGCAGGGCCCTAAAAGCAGCATCAAGATATTGGGACCTAAACCACAATCAAGCATCTCAGAAAGTAACAAATTTGGGGAGACAAGACATGTGAAGGAAACTCAGCAAGGTCCCAATTCAAGGGTAGCAAATATAATAGAGAAAAACTCGATCAGGCTGTGCCTGTAGCGGAGACCGCAGGAATCATGCTGGAAGCTTCTGATCCCCTTAGTATTTCCTGAAAGGGGTCTCCCTAACAGAATTTTTTTCAGATTTCAAAAAAAGGTTCCATTTGCCCTATCTTAACTGATTATAGGATTACCGCTTACTTTGAATTACACAAGCGGCAGCTTTATCTAGAGGCCAGACACTCAGATTCTAAATGAAAGAACTGGCTACTTTTCACAAATGTTAAATACTTGCTTGAGCAAACTACAACTTTGTGAAACTTGCATTTGGAAGAATAATGTGAAATCTGAGACATGCAAAGAAAGAATAGCGAAATAAACAAAAATGTGAACACTATTGGTAATTAGCACTTGCATCTAGCCCTTTGAACCTTCAGAATCAGAGAAAATTACATAAATGTCCACTGGCTTTTAAGAAACAGAGACTGATTAGTACTGAAGGAACGTGACATGTGCAGTTAAGTGTTTATAGAAACATAGGAGAGAAATAAGGGGAGTTTCTGTTCCTTTATGTGGAAGAGTGCCCTGACATGTTCACTTTGCCTAACAGCGCCAAGGGACGCCTTTGTTAACCCTGAGCAGTGCAGTTTCAGCCAACAACGTTTTCTGAGATCACATCAGAGTAATAGTTTTGCACACTGTATGCTGCATGTTGAACTCTCCTCTCCAACCCCCCGAGGTTGTGCCCGATGACCAACATTTCTCCCCCAAAAGTTCAGCTCCACACATTTCCCACCCAAGATCTCAAAACATTTCATTCACACGCACAAGTCCGAATTACAGCCTCTCTGCGAGACAGATCTCACTTTCAGACGGGGAGCCTGACGGCACCTGGAAGCGCTTGCATTACGCAGAGCTGGGGAAGGGACCAAGGAGTCGTAACCCTTAGCCCCGAGTCACCAACCCCTCCACCCCGTTTGCACAAGGCAAACATGGGCGCGGAGGCAGATGGGGGGCTGTGGTGACAGTCTGTGTGAACTGTCACACCAGCACGGGAGGGCGAAGCTCTGCAGGGAGCCGGGCTGAGCGATGTCCCGCCTGCCAATTGCACCTGCAAAAAAGAGACCCCGCCGCCACCGCACACCTGCACCCCACACCGCCCCCAGCCCATCGCACCGCTTCCCCCCTCACCTTGCAGTCTCTCAGCGGCACCATGTTCCCGGCCCCTTCTCTGCTCTCGGGATGTGGGGTCGGGCCCGTCTCCCCGCCCCCAGCAGGGAGACACCTCCCTGGGGCGGCTCCGCTGAACTGGCGGCGCCCTTGGGGACGCCGGAGGCTAGAGCGCCGCGCCCCCAGCCGGCTGCGGGAGAGCCCGGGCGGGGTGGGTCGGAGCTGCCCCCGGGTTCCCGGCCCTGGGGCGGGGAGTCCCGCACCGCATTCGGGGAGGCAGGGCCTGGCCTGGCCAGCAACGATCCCTGCGCCTGCCCTTGCTGCCCGCTCAGCGCCTGCCGGAGCCCGATGGGATGAGCCCCGCCAGCCGGGCCAAGGCAGAGACCCCGGCAGCAGCCAGGCGCCCCGGCCCCAGTGTAATCACACCGGCCCGTGGCCCCAGAGCAGGGAAGGGAGGAATTTGGGAGCCACGTAAAATGCGCACGCGGCGGGGGGGAATGCAGGTTCTGGCCCCGGGGGGATGCGGTGGAGGGAGGCGGGGTGTTTCCGGGCTCCTTTGCTGTAGTAATGGGGAGGCCCCGGCTGTGTCGGGGTGAGGGCTCTCGCTGCCGGCTGCCAATGCTCTGTGACAAGCTGTGCTAGCATCTTGTTATACCTTTGGGGATATTTCCCCTGTAACTTTGCACGCAGCAGCGCAGGGCCAGCTGCCAGCTCAGAGTAGACGACCATCTTAATGGCCTGCGTTTGCTGTAACCAGTATCTCAAGTGCGCCAATGACAGGAGTTTTATGTTGGCTACTGGAGTAGAGGGTGACTGTAATTTGAACTGATGGCGGGGGGGGGGGGTCGAACATTTTGTAGCTTCTGCAAACTGACTTTATGCCACAAATTAGAGGGACCCTGCATGCCTACTTTTCTTCACAGAAGCTCCCCGGTGCCCCCTCCCATTACCCTCTGTTTGAGGCGCTCTCTGCAGCTCTCTCAAACCCAAGCCCTCCTCCTCCTGTCACACTTCAGTCCCCACATTGTTGGTGTCACTAGGCATAAATCTAGATAACTCGGGAAAATGGAAGACCACCAGTGTCGATAAAGCCCTCCTGCTCAGGCCTCAATGAACCATTATTCCTCCATGTTTAACACTTTGTGTAACAGAGTGTAACCTAATGTGTTAATAGCCGTGAAATGTAATGTCAGCAGTTAGTTTTCTCATTGTAACAGCCAGTTCCCTGCTGTAATACACTGGAGCTAAATTGAAGCAAGGTTCAAGGCCACTCTTAGATACAGCATACATGTCTCTGCAGCGGAGAGGGAGGGGGAAGACAAAAAGATTGAGTGAGAAAAGATACTGCAGCTGGATGGGAAAGGAGGGGGGAGTGAAAGATCAGTTAGTCAGCAAGAAAGTTTTGTAGTAAACAACTGGGATATAAAAGGAAGAAACTGCTTGTTTTAGGTGTGCAGGATTTGAGATTGCATTCTCCCTCGCACCTTATTTGAGCTCAAATAAACTTGTGTTTTGCTTCTCCACCCTGATGTGTTCATTGGTGCTACGCACTCCGGGCCATGAACCGCTGTTGCTTAGCCTCTGGCACTTTGTGCCGGCAACAACATGGCAGTGGCTCTGGACATATCGTCATTCCCACTTCCATTCCCTGCTTCCTGGAGGCATGCTCAGAGGCAGGGCCGGCTCTACAGTTTTCGCCACCCCAAGCAGCGCGTCGAATTGCCGCGGCGGGCGGCCGGGGTAGTCCATGTGCCCTTAGGGCAGCAGGCAAGTTTCCACGGGGGCGGCAATTCAGCGGCAGCTTCTATGTTTAGCTGAAGCCACCCTGGACAGCTAAACATAGAAGCTGCCACCGAATTGCCACCGCCGTGGAAACGCGCCTGCTGCCCCAAGAGCACATGGACTGCCTCTGCCCTCCGTGGCAATTCGGTGCTGCTTGGGGGCAAAACAACAGGGACTGCCGCCCCTTGCAGATTGCTGCCCCAAGCACCAGCTTGGGATGCTGGTGCCTGGAGGCGGCCCTGCTCAGAGGCAGCCCTAGTGTAGAGATATGTTTATGAATGATTGTAATTTGGAGAAGCTTCCTCATGGACCCTGTTGTGAGTATACGAATTTGGAGGCAGGAGTTGGGAACACTACATGGCTGTGTGCAGCATTGCACCAGACGCTCCTCAGTTTATTAAAGTTTTATTCCTTTCTCATTTACTGGTTTGTTATTTAATGAACTTAAAGATTGTTACCTGGTGTTAGAAGTGCTGAATGAGAAGGAAACAGCAGTCATTTTGAAGTTAACGCCTGTGTTTGCAGGCAAAGACAAAGCAAGGCACCACAAAAACACTCAGAGCATCAAGCACAGAGGCTTTTGCATATATGTGTTAAGCACAATAGTAACTTGACTAGTTTAAGAGGGGAAAAAAGCCAAAAATTAATATGTTGCAACCTAAGTTCCCTGTAAGCTGCACGGCTGCACAACAGGCTATCAAGGGCCGTGCAGGCAGGGAGAGGAGCTCCTCTGCCAGCCAAGCCGGAGCTGCTGGGGAGACGAGCCCCTCCGCCAGCCCAGCCCTGCCGGAAATGCTGCAGCCCGGGAGAGGTGCATCTCCCCCAGCCATGCTGGAGCTGCCACAGCCTGGGTGAGGTGCCTCTCACCTGGCCCTGAGCTGCTCCGGTGAGAGAGGGCTGGGGGGAGTTCTCTCTCCCCTTTGCAGCCCTGGGGCAGCCTGTACCCCAAACCCCTCATCCCAGAGCCTGCACCCCCCTGCACCTCAATCCTCTGCCCCAGTCCTGAGCCCCCTCCCACACTCCAAACTCCTTGGCCCCACCCCCACCACACATCACCTCCATATTGGTGTACATAACAAAATTCATTCCTCACATGGATGTGAAAAATAGAGGGAACACTGGTTGCAACCTCCATCCAGTCAGCAATTGTCAGGCAATGTTGCAGATAACTGGAAAAAATTCAGAGATTTGAATTGTATTTAGTAGCCATAGGGGCAGAGAAGAAAAATGATATAGTAAAATCAATCTTTTTGCATGTTGTTAGGGAGGAAGCATTGGATATTTATAACAATTTTTAAGTTTAAAGGTGAAAACATGAAGTAAAATACTGACTAAATTTGAGGAACATTGCCTGCCAAAAAGGAATGAAATCTTTGAGAGAGAGAATTTTTTTTACTTGCATGCAAAAAACTGATAACAGCATAGAGCAATACATCACAGAATCAAGAAAACTCAGTAAAATCTGTGATTTTGGTGAGCTGACAGAATCTCTGGTCAGAGATAGAATCATTTGTGGCATTAAAGACAATGTGTTAAGAGAGAGACTGCTCCGTGAATGTTAGAAAAAGCTCTCCAAATATGCAGGGCAGAAGAAACGGTGAAAGCACAAGCCAAAGAGCTGAATTCACTAGAAGGGGTTATCCACGTACTAAGTACACAAGAATATAGCCAGAATAGGTCAAATCAAAGAATGGAACCACTGTCTATGAAAACCATTGCTAAGGGGAAGACTGAGTACAGATGGTCATGTGGAAGGTGTGGATCACAACATCGGCCTGAACTGTGTTGCCTATGGGGAAATAATCATTTTGCAAAATGCTGCAGATCCCAAATGCAGACAAGTCAAGTACATTCAGTTAAGGACAATCTGCTTGAGGAGTTTTTCACAGTGTACTGGGATCCACCAAGCCCGATGAGAGGGACTGGATACTGCCTATGACACTGAATGAAACAATTATTCCACTGAAACTGAACACAGAAGCTCAGGTTAATATTCTGTCTGAACAAGATTATGAGACACTGAAAATAAGATCAACACTGGGACCAACAAAAAAAAAAAGTAACTGGTTATTGTGGAATAAATATACCAATGAAGAGGAGATGCACTGCTAGCATCAACCAGAAAAATACCATGTTTAGGCTTCCTTTCATTGTATGGTCAGAGGAGATGACACCAGTTTAGGCCTGGCTTCATGTGAAAAACTCAATCTGGTAACATGGGTGCTCTCACAAGAAGATCATATTGAACCTGGCTAGGAGGCACTCTTTTGGGAATACCATGACCAGTTTCAAGGGTTGGGTTGCTTGCAGGGTGAACATACAATCTGGCTAAACAAGCAAATCCCTCCAGTTATCCATCAATGTAAAAAGGTGCCATTTGCACCATGATAAACTCAAGGCTGAGCTTGCTAGGATGGAGACAATGCAAGTAATACAAAAAATTGAGGGGCCAACAGAACGAGTGAGCTCCTTAGTCATCATGAAGAAAAGTAATGGCCAGCTACAGATATGCTTAGATCCCAGAGATCTCAACAAGGCTATAAAAAGAGAACATTTCAAACTACCAAGCAGACAAGAGATTATGGCTCAATTTGCAAATGTTCAATGTTTCTGTAATTTCGATGCATCCTCAGGGTTTTGGCAACTAAAATTAACTGAAGACAGCTCAAACTACGCAAATTTAATACCCATTTGGAAGATACTGATTTTTATGCTTACCCTACAGCATAGCTTCAGCACCATATTAATGGTGTTGATACCTCATTGGATGGCATCACCATCTGTGGCTCAAAAAAAGAGGAGCATGATTGTAGATTTAGGAAGTCCTGGATGCAACCAGAGCAGCAGCTTTGAGAAAACTCCTAGAGAATAAAAATGAATGGTACTGGGGTGCCAAACAGGAGGAATCATAAGAAGATTTAAAACAACTGATACAAGAGCCAGTGTTGAAGTTCTGTGCACCAGGAAGTCCTATTAAAATTTCAGCAGATACTTCACAGTCTGGATTAGATGCAGTGTTTTAACAGAAGCATGAGGATTGTTGGCAACCAGTGGCATATCCATCCAAACCACTGATTGAGGCAGAAATCAGATACACACAAATTCAGAAGGAGCGACTGAGACACACTTTAAATAGAATATCTAGTAATCCAACGCTTAGGGCCTTTTCCACAAAGCTGGGAATCCTGGGTTCAACTCCCTGCTCTAAATCAGGCAGAACGGGGATTAGAACCTGGGTCACCCATAGCCTGTACAAACACTTAAAGGAAATGCTGCCTCCTCTTTGTTGGTTATTTATTTATTTTGCAAGAACTGACCTGGCTTCGATGCTTACTGCCATGAAGGGGTTCATGGCTGTGAATACCAAGCTGAGCAAGCTACCTCCCTCTGACTGGGACTAATCCCTTTTGTGGGGCAGGGTTTAGTCCATGCTGCTCAGCATGCTAGTTTCTGTGAATCCCTCTTTTGAGGCACCCTGGATGGGGAATCTGGGTGTCGAACTTGGGGCTATAAATTCATTTGGACAGCAGCACCTAAGTGTTGCGACATCTAAATCTCCCTTGTGCATCTAGTCCTTAATTCTTTATTCTTCTGTGACAGATAAAAGTAGTATCATGCAGTTTGCACTATGTACAGAGCCGACTCCAGGTTTTCTGCTGCCCCAAGAGGGGGGGGGCGGGGGAGGGGAGGGGAAAAGCCGCAGCAGCACGATCGTGCCACTCCACTCTTTGGAGACAATTCGGCAACAGGTCCCTCACTCCTAGAGGGACTGAGGGACCTGCCACCGAATTGCTACCGAAGACCCAGACGTGCCGCCCCAGTAGCAGCTGGAGTGCCGCCTCTTGGTATTGGCCGCCCCAAACACCTGCTTCTTTAGCTGGTGCCTGGAGCCAGCCCTGTCTGTGTATGTAACCTTGGTAACAGTCAAAAAATGATCACATCACTGTCTACACTGCACAGATATTAGAGCTGACACTTTTTATAAAAGGGAGTACAGTTTGGCCCTATGTCCTTGGACAAGTTCCCTCTGTGATGCTGATGCCAGCTCTGATCAAAACCGAAGGCTCAACTGAAAACTGACAAACTCACAGTTGGAAGTCAAGTCAATTCACTTGTGTAGTAGCAGATCAAAAGACTGTTAAATGTGTGTGAATGTGTTTGGTGTTTAAATTTCATAAAATGAATGAAATTTTGCATGCATTGTTTTCACTTATCTGTATTGTGCTAGTAAATATAACACCCTCCTGCCCCCTCCTGTTTAGGATGCTTGTGTTCTCCCTACCTCAGCTATGGCTTTATTTCATCGGTGCTGTATGCAGACAGTTCGCACAGCACTTTGGGATTCTTCAGCATAAAAAATATCTTACATTTTACTGCGGTTACAGTTCATTCCAACAAAACAGATCTGAGGAAAGACACCATGAATCCAGAACATTTTTAATACAAGAAAAATCAGTGCAGACTCATTCAAGGAAGAAAGGATTGGGTGGGCGTAGGGAAAGATAAGCGTAAATGACAATCTTTTACAGTCTGGCCACACATATGCCTAACACTAGTGTAATGGAAGTTTTTGGTGCCAATTCCACCTCTGAAAATGAGATCCCAAAATGGGATTTTGTTTTTTGTGGGATTTTGTTTTTTTAGATGGGTGGGTGAATATGAATATTGTTGCTGAACTTGATACCATAAATTTTAAATTCAAACAGTGTGGCTTTCTCTCACACGGTTGGTGCATAGAATAGCTTGACTCATCCTAGAATTCTGCTGAAAAGAGATCCAGATTGACTATGTAAATTATTCATAAACTGCAGTTTCATATATGTAACTAGTCACTTCCTTGCTAATGCCTGAGTTCAGAAAAAAAATGATCATATCACTGAATTGAACAAAGGACCATAGGTAGTATTAATATAAATCACATTACATATAAACAAGAGAAGCATTTAGGATAAAAATCTCATTGTTTTTATTATTGTATATTTAATGAAGATCTTAAATTCAATCAGTAAAAAGTTCACACTAAACTCAGAAGTTGTTGACTTGCAAAATAAAGTCATACAGCATGATCTTGAATAGCCAACAATTCAAAATTATACCTTTGAGGAACCTAGAGCCAAGAGGCAAGTTCAAGGATCTGGGCTGCATACTAGACAGTGTGTGTGGGATATCACTGTGTATGAGTGATGTAGAAGTGTTCTCCTACCTTCCCCCAGGCCTCTATTACAATTCCAGGAGTGGAGCACACCATGTGGCTAGTGCCACTCTATAGAAAACTATCACCTGATTCATTGGTTCAAAACCCCAATGATCTCCTCTACCACTGCATGCATTAGAAGACCATATGGAGTGGAGCTTCATGGAGGCACAGGGCTCCCACATCCTGTCCCTACTTGTAGCAGTGGTTCTGTGGGGCCAGACCCTGCTGTGGTTATTGGGCTCAAGGCTGGCACCAGCAGAGCAAGTATGTGCATGGGGCAGCAGAGTCCAGGCAGCTTCTTTTTTTTTTCCTCCCCCTGCTTCGGCAGTTCGGGCAGCAGCAGCCTGAGCAGCCTTTTTTTTTTTTTTTTTTGCTTCTGGCGGTAAAAATGGTAGAGCCAGCCCTGATGGGTTGAGGTTGCTCAAGTGGTCAGCCCCTCAACACAGTCTATCGGGGTGGCTCCAGCCTGGGTGGGGCTCAAGCAGCCCACAAACAACCAGTCTTCAAGGGCTGGCCCTGGCCTGGGTGGAACCCTGGTAGCCAGCAAGCAAACAGTCTTGCCAGGGCTGGCTCTAGCCTGGACGGGGCACCGGTGGCCAGCCAATGAACAGCCCTCCAGGTGAGTAATAAGGGAGCTCCTGTCCTGGGCTAGAGCCTCCTTGCACCGTGTAGGGGGTCAGCCACCCGGGGTGGGGTGGCAGGGGGACGCGGGCCAACTCTACTCCACCGCATCCCAGCCCAGGGCCTTGGCAGGGGCAGGATTGGCTGCCCCTGCGTCGGTGGGGATCCGGCTGCACCATGCCGACTGAGCCACTCTGCAGCCGGCTGCTCCGGGACTGCCCGTGGGTTACTTCCTGCCTCCCCAGAGTTTGGTACCTGCGGCCTCCAGGCCTCTTCCGGCTCCTCAGGGTAAACCGCAGCGGGTACTCCGGGCCAGTCCTCGTCCATGCCTGGGGATTGGGAACAGCCAGGAGTGGGTTCCTCTCAGGGCCTCTGGAGAACAGGTCAAGTGTCTTTCTCTATTGCAGGCTGTCCCCCAACTGTGCTGCAGGGCCAGCCTTTTATACTTCCAGTGAGGGGGGCGGGGCGATATAGGCTCCGCCATCCAAGGGGCATGTAGGGGGTCCCTCACTCTCCCGATTGGAGGGAGGTCACTCAGTCTCAACACAGTCTACCAAAGCCCCTGGTGACCAGCCAACAAACAGTCCTACAGTCGAGGGGGGCAGGGCGATACAGGCTTTGCCCTCCAAGGGGCGTGTAGGGGGGCCCTTGCTCTCCTGCTCAGAGGGAGGCCACTCAGCCTCACTACACTCCCTCTTTACAGGGAGCGGGAGTTGCTGGTGGCCTCGGAGGCAGGACTCCTGCAGCTCTTCAGGCACTTGGCGCAAGTGCCGGATGATGTGAAGTTGTTGCATCACATTGGCCGTCACGTCCTCTGCTGCATGGGAACGAGGACCAGTCAGAAACTCAGATGCCTCCGCAGAATCAGGGGGAATTAAGGGCACCTGGGACCAGCAGCATTTCCACCCAGCACCCAGCCACCTCTCAGGGATGGAGTCTCCCTCCTGACCTCCAGAATGGAGTCTTGTTCTCCTTTCTAGTGACCTCCAGGCAGGGAGAGGGCTCTAGCGGGGAGTGAGGAGGGAGAAGAGATTCTGGCAGCAGAGAAGTGGGACGTGGGGAGCTTGAGACCTTTCCCCAAATCATCCCAGCCACTAATGCTGAACCCACAGGATGGCAGCCCTGGTGAATGGGGCAGATCAGCAGCCTCTAAATCCTCCCGTTCTCTCTAGAGTGAGTCCAGCCCTGCCAGCAGCAGGACAAGCTTCTCCGACCCATGTGCCTCAGAACTGCCCAGTCAGTCACCATCACCCGTCAGTCCTTGGCCTCCCAGGCTGCCAGTGATGGGAATAACTCTGGGTGGTGGCTCGGATGACAGGAGAGGCTCGCAGAGGGCACTTAAAGGACTCTGCTGCCCTTTCCAAGAACAGAAGTCCGTGATGAGGCAATGCTTGTCATTAATTAGCCTTGCTAACGAGCTGGGCTGGAGCTGCTCCATGGACAAGCTGGCTCCCTCCTGCCTGTGGAGGTGAATTCATCTCTCTTCCCAGTAGAACCTGCTCTCACTCTCATTCCCCACCAGTCACCTTGCTGCCAGGCCAGCAAATGGACAAAGGATGGGAATGAGGCCTGGGCCCTGCCCCAGTCTCCTGAGTGTAATGCAGCTGCTCATCTTGTCCCTCATCATCTGCTGGGCTTGCCCCAGGAGGGAGTAAGTGAGGAGCAGCACAGCCTGGCTGACATGCAGCAAGGAGTCATGGATGGCCAGCACTGCCGTCCGCAGGAAGAATCTTCTCTGCCCTGATAAGAAGAGCTTTCCAAAGACCTGAAACCAACCAGATGTGAGGCTTCAGCAGATTGCCCAGAACCAGGCTCCAAATCCTGGACTAGAACAGCAGCTCCGTCTAGTGGCTCCAGGGGGCAGCCACCTGCATTGCCAGAGCTGTGCCATGCCCTGGCAGAGCGTCCTTACCTCCCCCACCCTGGCTGTGTTCTTGTACCCCAGGAGCCTGCTGTCCTGCTGCCAGTCCCAGCACCAAAGGTCTTCGGCCTCATGGATGGTCAGGTCTGGGAAAGAGAGAGAGACACACACATTTGTCATTCTGGTTGCAGGGCTTGTGTCCTTCCAATCCCATTGGTGGCTGCACAGTGGGCAGAGTCCTCGCTGCGTGCCTGGCCCAACAGAATTGCGGGGCTGGTGTAGAACACAGAAAGAGATAGAGAGAGACTCATTCTCCAGCTGAGAGCAATTGGCTTGGGTTCCAGTCTCACTCGTCTATCAGGCGCCATTTCCCAGCTGGGTTCCTTACCCCTCCGGTGCAGCAGCAGCTGGTAGAGCCGGTAAACCCCCTCCCTGGCCTTCCAACTGATGTCCTTGTCTGGGTCACCGACGAACAGAGCCAGCTGTGCAGGGCCGTAGCAACAAAGAACGTGGCCCCTTCCGAACATATGTCCAGGGCCCCTTACCAAAAAAGTCAACGGCATATTTCGATGATTTTGCCGCGTCTGAGATCACAAGATTCCAAGTGTGAGCTCCACATGGTACATACAAGGCACGGTCATTTATTTCTAGCATGCAGGCTTGAACTCCTTTTCTTTCCTCTCATATCTGCGCCGTTATCATAAGCTTGGCCTCTCATGTCAGCAATGTCTATTCCTAAGTTGTTTGCCTTTTCAAGAAATGCTTCCAGTAAGCCCTCGCCAGTTGTATCATGAACATTAAGAAAACCAACAAACGCTTCATGAATATTGACACCATCTTCACCGTTGCATTCAACAAAGCGTAACACCACAGACATTTGTTCTTCATGTGACACATCGGGAGTACAGTCCAAAATAACTGAATAATACTTTGCCTTTTTAAGCTGCGCTATGTTGGCCTCTTGAATGTTACTGGCAACAAGTTGAATCAGCTCGTTTTGGATCTGTGGACTGAGGTACTGAACATGTGTCTCTGCCTTCTTAATCCTCTGTAAAAGTTCGCTGAGGACAGTATCATACTTTGCAAGCAATTCAAACAGTCCCAAAAAGTTGCCATTCGAAGGATCGCCGAGCTTTTCATTACTTCCTCGAAATGCCAAGTTTCTTTCGGACAAGAAAATAACGACATCAACCATGCGTTTGACAACATTTCTCCAGAAATCTCTTTCTTTCAGAAAAGCCTGCAATTCGAGTTGGTCAATAGATGTACGGTTTACTATGCCTGACCGAAGGTCAAACCATTTCACCATACAGTCTTGATGACCTTTGCCTGTTTCATGCTGCTGAAGTCTTTTTGACAGTGCTTTCCAAGCAGATGTTCCACGACGTAGCGGTATGTCGCCAGTGCCAAATAATTTACAACAAAAACAAAAAATGGCATCTTTCTGAACTGAGTACATTAACCATGAACGTCTTATTTTCTCGCCATTTGCCATGGTTCGATAGAAATGAGTACTTGTGAACCTCCGTCTTTCCTCGTTAAATGGAAATTCGTAACTTTCATTCTGCTGCGGTGGGCCACGTGCAACAATGTCACACACTTGCCTGTCCGATATTATAGACGGCCAATCTCCTGGATCATCAGTCAGTGGTTCAGATTCAGATACTTCTTTCCCGGCAGCAGCTGGAATATCTGTCACAGTTTGTTTGGTAGAACAACTGGCTTCACCTTTGACCTCACTTGAAGCACTTCTGGATACTTCTGGATACGATTCGTCGCTGCTAGCGCTGTCCGTTTCATGTGCCTGTACCTGTACGTTGGATTGCAGCGCAAAATACGTTGACAACTTTGGAATTTTCTCAAGTTCCTTCTCGGCATCTTTTGCTGCCTTTCGTTTACTAGCTCCGCTCTTATACATTCTCTTAGACATCACAAAGCACGCTTCTGCGTTGGAAACGATAAAAAACTAAACAACTAAATTAATAACATTTATCCGCCGACCGCCATTATGAACGCAAATACACATTCTTTGAATGGGTCCAACTAAAATTCAAAACTGACCGATAGACAACTGATGTAGCCAATAGCATTATGATGTATCATAATGACTTCACGGTTTTGTCAGTAAAACCGACATGGATTGTGCAATAGCATCAATAAATGTCACTTACCTAGTTATACCTTACATTTTTTTTGCCACTTTTAGGGGCCCCCTTCCTTGCGGGGCCCCCTCCGGTCGGAGGGTACGGAGGGCGCTTGCTACATCTCTGCAGCTGTGCCACGTGGTGACCCATCCTGGGGAATTCCACTGAGTTCTAATGGATGGGAGAGGGGACTCCATCAGCATTTTCCTGTCAGCTCCCAGTCCCCACCTGGGCCAGGACTCTCCCTCCCCTCAGCCCCTCTGCAGGAGATGCTAGAGGATAGGAGCTAGAGCTAGATCCATAATTATCTCTGCCAGCAAGGCAGCCTGGAGCACACGGATACAAGCAGGGCCCTCCATGAGGATTCCCTTCCCCAGCTGCTCCAGGATGACAGGAAGGCATGAACCTGGAGCATGATCCCCTTAAAAGCGAGAGTTGCCACTTAACCAGGACAAGAAGAACTTGACACAAGCCAGGATCATTCTCTGCTCTGACTCTGCCTCTCCAAGAGGAACACTCCTAACCCACAGCCCCTGCAGGAGCAGATCCTACAGCCCATTGGAGCCAGCCCACTTACGCCTGGAGTGAGGAAACTGCGGTCAGAGGCCACTTATGTTGAACTCAGGGAGGGTGATGATGGATCTGAGCAGGGCCGTGCTGCTCCTGATGGCCCTGGATCTCTCTCACGACACCCTGAACATGATCCAGTAGTTAATGTGCTGTGGGGAAAGGAGGCAGCTCAGGATCAATGGGCAGGTGCATGTGTTGTGCTACTGAGCCACTCCCCATCCCCAGGGGGCTGAGACATTGTATGCGGGGTGGAATATCTGATTCATTGATTGTAGAGCTTTAGAAGGAGATTGTTGCCCCCAGGACGATGCTTGTATCCTGCAAGTCACAACTTGTCATTGGGACAATGCTCCATGTCGGGGCTGGTCCCATCCTCTCTGAACTCCTGATTCCTGAACAGCTCACCAGGAAGGAGACAGACCCCTCTCCCCTCCCTGCCTCTCAAGTCCTTGGTTGGGTGAAGGCACTGAGTGTGAGCACAATCCTTCCAGGAATCTCGGCGCCCATCAGAGACAAGGGCTGATTCTCTGGGGCCCTCTTGTTTCTCTAGGAATGAGCCTGTGACTCTTCTCTGAGGAGCATCTTCTGGATCTCACAGGAGGGATTCAGACTCTCACTCCCCAAGCCAGCCTGGGGCCCCATGGTTAGTGCTCAACAGAACCAGGCAGAGCTCTGGCTTGAAGTCCCAGCTCCTTTCTCTGTCCTTCAAGGAAGAAGGGCCTGACACTGCATTGCACTGACTGCCCTGACCAAAGATGGCCCACTGGGGGCCCATCTAGGAGGACAGACTGGAAAATGGATCTAAGAGGTATGGTAAAATTGTCCCACCCCTCACACCGGGCTCACCTCCAAGTTGTGGTGGAGCTTGTTGGTATCTGGGGACTTTTCCAGCAGGTTCCCCAGCATGGCGTCCAGGAGGTCTGGCAAGACCCTATGCAGATCCTGCAAGCAAGGGAGAGCCATGGGTCAGACTTAGGGAAACTGGGGCTACACCTGCCACAGGATGGGAAGAGGGGTCTCTGGGAAGCACTGGTGAGGCCCCCAAACACATATCCTGGCCTCTGACATCCCACTGCAGGCAATTAGCAAGGATTCGGGCAGGATGACAGCTGGCTTTTCAATCCATGATTTAGCACGATCTACCTGGACTTGGGCGGTGTCCATCTGCATGCTCAGGGTGAAGTCGGCATGCAGGGCAGCTCGGAGAAGGTGGATCTCCAGCTCCGGCTCCAGGGCAGGTGTCATGGTGCTGGCAAGAGAGAGGAGCCGGTATTAGACTCTGCAGTGCTAGGGTGGGACTGGCATCAACACGGATGTGAAAGTACAGGGAAATAGGCAGTCTGGTGAGAATGGAAACTGAGGCACCAAGCCAAGGAATGATAAGGCCAAGGTTTCCCAGACAGACAGTGGCAGGGCAGGAATGGCGCCTGTTCTCTGGATCCTGCTGCCCCTCCTGTATCTGGTCCTGGGAGTCAGCCTCTCCCCAAAGCCATTGCAATGTTACTGGAGTGAAAAGAACAGAGCAGCCAGGAGAGGGAGTGAACCTTCCTGCCACCTCTGCCAGAGGAGCCACCCTTGGGAGGTGACCTGGGAGTGGGAGGGACAGTGAATCCTACTGTATACCGGTCGTGCTGGGGCTCGTCCCCCTCAGGTGCGGCGTGGAGCCAGGGCACCTCCTTACACACAGCAGTCTGCGACGTTGGGCCGCCTCGGCAGGGTATAGGGACGGAGAAGCCTGGTAATAGAGGCGAGCCCGAGCACAGCATCTAAGCCCAGCCCTTGGGCAGGGCGGGCAGCAAATGGTTCAGGCTCAGCTCCTGCAGTCAGGGGCTGAGCAAACACAGTCTATAAGCCCAAGCCCTCGGTTAGGGCGGGGCAGCGAATAGTTCAGGCTCAGCTCCTGCACTCAGGGCTGAGCAAACACAGTCTGTAAGCCCAAGCCCTTGGTCAGGGCGGGGCAGCAAGTAGTTCAGGCTCCGCTCCTGCACTCAGGGCTGAGCAAACACAGTCTGTAAACCCAAGCCCTTGGTCAGGGCAGGGCAGCAAATAGTTCCGGCTCAGCTCCAGGGCTGAGCAAACACAGTCTGTAAGCCCAAGCCCTTGGTCAGGGCGGGGCAGGAAATAGTTCAGGCTCAGTTCTTGCACTCAGGGGCTGAGCAAACACAGTACAAACAGTGAGTCTATACAGAAGGCCTCCTCAGGCCACGGAGAGGGGGAATCTGCCACCCTTGGACGGGTGGCAGGGGGGACGCAGGCCCTCCCACTCCACTGTGTCCCAGCCCGGGGCCCTAGCAGCAGCAAGGGTTCGCTGCAGTCAGTGGGGAATCCTGGCCGCAACACACTGACATGGGTTCATAGTCCCCAAGAGCCAGACTGGGGTCAGCTACCCCCGGGCTACTTCCAATTCCCCCTCTCCCTGTACCTGGCCTCCGCTGGCGTAGTTCGGGGGGTCCCAGACCATGGGTTCCTCTGGATACGGGGAGGCAGGACACTCCGACCGCTCCTTTGGATAGCGAGCGCAGGGCAGGTCAGGCTGGGGGTCCTCCGGATACCGGGCACGAGGCAGGTCCGGCCAGCGCTCCTCTGGATAGCGAGCGCAGGGCAGGTCAGGCTGGCGCTCCTCCGGATACCAGGCACGAGGCAGGTTGGGCCCAGTGGGAGCTTGGGCCTCAGCGTCTGTCCTCTTCGGCGGCTGGCCCGCAACTGAGCTCTGGGGCCGGGCTTTTATACTTCCTGTCCTGCCCCTTGACTTCCGGGGGGCGGGGACAGGTGGTGTTGGCTCCGCCCACAGAGGTGCCTGCTCTGGCTCATCCCCCTCAGGTGCGGCGGGGAGCCAGGGCGCCTCCTTACACACACACACCCTCAAGGCTGGTTCCCGGGTACCGGGGCTAGGTGCGTCCAAGCCCCCCAGGCGGGAAAGGAAGTCCGCGTTGGCGTGGTCCTTTCCGGCCCGGTGGCGGACGGTGAAGGTGTAGCGCTGCATTGCCAAGTACCACCGTTGAAGCCACATGTTGTTCTCCTTCATGCGGTACAGCCATTGGAGGGCGGCGTGGTCGGTGACCAAAGAGAACGGGGCCCCCAGCAGGTAGTAGCGCAAGGCATCGCAGGCCCACTTCGCCGTGAGAGCCTCTTTCTCCACCACTGCATAGTTCTGCTCCCTCGGAAACAGCTTCCGGCTGATGTATAGGACAGGATGCTCCTCCTCGTCCACCTCCTGTGAGAGGACAGCCCCGAGCCCCACTTCGGAAGCGTCCGTCTGCAAGACGAACGGGCGACGGAAGTCTGGGCTAAACAAGACGGGCTTGCTACAGAGGCTTGCCTTAAGCGATCGGAAAGCCTTGTCGCACTCGGAGGTCCACCGTACTTGTCGTGGGCTGTCCTTAGTGAGGAGGTCAGTCAAGGGGCGGCCATCGCTGCAAACAGGGGAATGAAGCATCGATAATATCCCGCCATCCCCAAGAACTGCCGGACTTGGCGCTTCGTGGTCGGCGGAGGGCAGGCCGCGATGGCCTGAACCTTATCCACAAGAGGTTTTACTTGTCCGTTTCCCACCGTATACCCCAAGTAGGTGGTCTCACGCCAGACAATGCGGCATTTCTTAGGGTTGGCGGTTAACCCGGCCTCCCGCAGGGATTGTAGGATGGCGGCGACCTTGTCCAGGTGGGTTTCCCACTGCCAGCTGTAAATGACTACATCATCCAGATAGGCTGCGGCGTAGCCGTGATGCGGGAGGAGGGATAGGGGAATTGGGCAAGAGGGTCTCGGTACCTGAGGTTGGCCACAGCAATGAGGGAGTTGGACAGGATGGCGTCAGGTGGAGAGTCATCAGGAAGCTCCTCAATGAGCTCCTGTGAAACCCAAAAAAGACAAAGGAGCGTGTGAGATTTGGGCCTCACTGACACTTCCCAAGGAGGAGATTACACAGCCAGCACCCCACAGAGCCAGCAGGATCCCCCCAGATGCCTCCCGTTCCTCCAGTTCCTGCCCACCATTTCTCCCATCTCTTCTCCCCAATCTTCAGCTCCAGCAATCCCTGCCCTCAGCTGCCCCTCCAGCACCAACCATCCCCCAACCGTCAGCCTGGGGAGAGTCCTGCCCCTCCCATGTCTCTGTCCACCCTCCAGCTGCTAGGCGCCGTGTCTCGCTCACCACAATCCTCTCCGCCACAGCAGCCTTGCAGCAGTGTGGCTCCAGTGTGTCCTGCCCTTGCTGCTGTGAAGCAAGACACGTGGGGTGGATGGCGTGCAGGAACACGAGCTGCTGGGCTCGTCCTGCACCCACCAGGAGTGGAGTTAGCGGAGAGAGACCCAGTTAGCCAGGGACCTTCCTGCCCTAGCCACACCAGCTGCAGGACTTAGGCCAGAGTGGGGGATAGTGGGGACAAAATTGCCCACGACTTCTACACAAGCAGGTTCAGGAACTGGGACAGTGCCTGTGTGGGGGAGGAGACCCCGGCTGCTGTGTGACAAACACCTCCATCTTGGGGGTCCCAGATCATGGAGGAGAAAGGTCCCCATTAGGGGTGGTGGCTCCTGAGCGTTCAGGGGGTTGGGATGCTGGGAAGGAGTGGGACAATCTCGGTTCCAGCACAGCTGGGGAATGTTTGTACCTTTTCTCGGCCCTGGAGCTGCTCTTGGATGATTTTGAGAGCAGCCTCCTCTGTTACCACGTCTACGCATTCCTCCTCCTCCTCCTCATCCTCGGAGTCCCTGGCAGATCCTGCACCAGGGAGAGAAGGGGACAGGGTGACTCCTGCTGCCACTCAGGGGAAGGACAGGGGCATGGTGGAACAATGTGCCCCCTTCCAACCTCGGGACATAGGGCAGATCGGGCCCCACACTCCCCCCCTCAGTGATGTCATCAACCTCCAACTCCTTCAGGAGCCCATAGCAAAGAGACCCCATCCCCCAAGTGTCCTGGACTCCGTGGGAGGTGCCCCTCCCCGCCCAATGGAGCACCAAGGACCAAAGTGGCAGCATCTAGTGTCAGTGGGGTTCACATGGCTCAGGCCAGACACCTAGGCTGGGGACCCACCCCCATAGCATTGGTCAAGGGCCTGGGCCCAGGGTGTTCACAGCCCCCTCCTCACACCTCCCTAAGCCCAGCCTGGCTCCCCACCTTGAACAAAGCGGAAGCGTCCATCGGCCATGCTGCTGCTATCCGAGTCGCAGGCACTGCTGCTGTCCCACGGGGAGCGGGCCAAGCTGCTGGGGCTGGGAGAGGGATCCTCCACCTCCTGCTCTGGGAAGGCTGGAAGGTCCTCACTTACTGGGCAGGGCGATGCCTCCTGGTGGAAATCAGGGCTGGGCTCCTGGGGCTGCTGCTGCTCACACAACAAGCCCCAGAGCCACCCTGCCCGGGTCCGCTCCTGGGCTGGGTCCTGCCTTCCCAGCCACATCCTGGTCCAGCTCCATTTTGGTCTGGCCGGTGCCTCTCCTACCTTGGCGCCTGCACCAGGAGCGGGTTTTCTCTGCCAGAAGGCTGGGCACTTCCACCTCCTGGCCCAGCTGGGAGCTCCTTCCCCGCCAGCGGAGACGGAGGGGCCGCTCTGCTCCTGGGGAAGATGGCAGCTGCTTCCCTCAGGCTCTGGGGCCACCTGCAGAGCCTTTGTCCTGGACATCCTCAGAAGCCTGGCCATCCTGGAACCCAACGGGGAGTAGACGTGAGTCTGCGGTCAAGGCAGCCTCTCTCTAACCAGCCTGTTTGGTCCCTCCCCATCCCTGCCCCAGCCAGAGCAGCTCCTCCTACCCCCACAGGGGTACAGGGAGTGCAAGCTACACACACTGGCAGGAGTTCATTGCATGATCTGCTCCCCCTCAACGTTCTTCCTTGTCATCCCTGGGGCTGCAAGAACCAGGGAGTCTCCTCCTTTTTGAGCACTGGGGTCAGTCACAAAGACCATCAGTCACTTTGGATAAGCAGCTCCCTCCTGCCAGCCCAGGACACACTCACATCTCCCCTCCCATCTCCCACCCAGACTAGAGAAGGAACAGAACCCAGGAGTCCAGACTTCTCCTGGGAAACCATTCCCCACTTCAAAGTCCCTAGGCATAGCAAGGCCAGGACCCCCTCGGTTCCTACTGATTTCCATGCTCAGCAGCTCACAGGGTCTGGCCCATCTCAGAGACTCTCAGCCTGAGGAACAGTCTCCCACAAGGGAAGGGCTGGGAGCCCCATTACTTTCCAAACACACTGCAGACGGCTCTGGAGAAGCCTCTCCCCGGTCTGAGAGTGAGGGGCTCCTGGGGGCTGTTTGCAAATGCAATCTCCTTTGGGAGAGATTCTCTCCCCCTCTTTCTGCCTCACCCCAGACAGACAGGGAATGCTACAGAGGAACCTAATGCCACTTACTTGCTCTGGTGACGGAGACATGGATGGAGGGTGTTCAGGGTCGTCCCACACCCTTCTCACTCTCCAAGCCCAAGGCAGGCTGGAGAGAGTGGTGGTGACCTGAGGAGTTACCCTGCCCCCCAAGCAGGCAGGGTGATGACACTGGGCAATCGGCTGGCTGTGAAAACAAGAGTCTGTCTTATTGCCAAGGGATGGAGAAACTCGGCCAGCAGCAGGGGGTGCAGAACACTGCCCTAGTGTGGGGGTGACAGCACCTCCAGGATCCTGACATCCTGGCACTTTACACACCTTCCTGGAGCCTTCTAACCCCCCTGGGCTGTCGGTACTGCGACCCCAACCCTACTGGTGAGAAACAGGCCTGGGGAGGGGAAGCTACTGGCTTAGCTTTGCACCAAGTGTCAGAAGTATGGTTGGGACCCAGCAGTCCTTATTTCCAGGCCCTTTCGCTAACCACTGCTGCATACTCCCTCCCCCAGCTGGCAATTACAACCAGGGCCTCATGTCCGCTCCCCCCTGCCTTTGAGAGGGCGTGTGCTCTGCTGTAGTGAGTGGACCAGGGGACTGGGAGTCAGGACTCCTGAGTTCCATTGCTGGGTTTCCTATTGGTTCCACTGCTGGTTGTTTTCCTTTTCCTGTGGGACAAGAAAAGTTGCTCCACTCTCTAGGGCTCTGTCCCCAGCAGTCAAATGAGGATTTAATATTTTCCCGCTATTGGAAAGTGCTAGGAGAGTCCCCCAGCCAAAGCAGCTCTGATAGTGCTAAGCAGCATCTGACCATTCAAGGTCGGAGCGCACTGCCCAGGAGGAGGAGTGTTTGGCTTTGGGGTTTCACTTCAGCCCAGTTTATAGAGAGGGGCCCAGCCATGGAGTTTGGCTCAAGAAGACCAATTCTCCAATTTGTTAAGGGCGTTTTGAATTCTAACCCTGTGCTCCAAAGTGCTTGGTGTCATTTGCAAATTTTAGAAGCATGCTCTCCACTCCATTTTCTAAATCATTAATGAAAATATTGAGTAGTACCAGACCCTGAACTGATCCCTGCCGGACCCGCTAGGTACACCCTCTCCATTGGACAGCCAAACATGGAGAATGGCTCTTGGAGTATGGGCTTTCAACCAGCTCTGCACCCACATTACACTGATTGCAACTAGACCACATTTCCCCCATTTGCTTATGAGAATGTCCTATGGGACTGTGTCAAAAGCCTTAGTAACACCAAGACAGATCACATCTACTGTTTACCCACCTCCACGAGGCCCGTAACCCTGCCAAAGAAGGAAAGTGGATTGGTTTGGAATGATTTGTTCTTGACAAATCCATGCTCATTAGTCCTAAGAACCAAATTATCCTGTAAGTGCTGACAAACTGATTGTTTAATAATGCATTCCAGTATCTTTCCAGCTATGCAAGTGAGGCTAGCTAGTCTGTAAGTCCCAGGGTTCTCTTTGTTCCCGTTTTAAAGATAGCTCCTGTCTTGTTAATGGATCGGAAGATGTTCTTTTTCAGGGATCTCAGGCGAGAACTGGGGTACAATCCCTGGCTTGTTAAGGCCACAAAAATGGAGGCAGAAATCTCTTCTTTCCATCTGGCAAAGAACCCCAGGTACCTAAAAGACAGGGACTCACATCCCTGAATGGGTTTTAAAAAAGGCAGTGGCTAAAAAATTTGGCCCTGACCATTTCTTGTTTCCACAGACTAGACATTTTAGCAAACTTTAGAATTCCTAGGTGCTAAACACCATGAAACTCCCCTTTCTCCTTCACAGAGGGCTTTAACACCCCTTATCTCACTCAGGCTCATGACTGCCCAGAGTTCGAGAATTGTCCCTGTTCCCATTGGACAGATGGGGAGGAGGCTGAGGTACAGAGAAGGGAAGTCACCTACTCAAGGGCCTACACAGCAAGGCGGTAGCAGAGCCAGAAAGAGAAGCCACCAGTCCTGACTCCTGTTCTAATGGACAAACCCCCCCAGAGGCAGGGATAGAGCCCAGGAATTGAGATGGTGGGGAAATTTCATTGAAACCGTTTCTGTCAGAAAATCCCATTCAGACTAAACCAGTTTGTTTCTTGAAATCATAACACGTGGGATGAAAGTTCTTTGCAAAAAGATTTTGTTGCAAAACAAAAGCATCTTCTGTTTGTCACGGTATGTTAAATTGTCTCATTGCACACAAAGAGGAGACACTTAAATGTCAAAAATTAGATAAGACACTACAGTCTGAGCTAAGTAGTTGCTGCTCTTAACAATTTCAAAATAAAAAAATACAAATAAAATAGACTATTTTGGCTATTCTATTATGTCATAATCTGATCTGAGTAAAGGTGATAGGACACTGCATATTATGCACTAGTCCTAGTGACACTCTCCAATGGATCCCCATCCTCCACTCACCGTGAGGTAGGTAGGAGTGGATCATTATTATCCTTATTTAAAGAGGGAGAAGCTAAGGCTGAGAAAGGACAATTGACTTGTCTTAGGTCACACAGCCAGCCAGTGGCAGAGTTGGGAATAGGACCCAAGAGCCCTAATTTTCAAACTAACCATCGGATCTTGAATTTCATACATTGAATGACCTGAATAAAGTGCTCTCAAATGAGCTCCAGACCAACAACAGTGCACAGTAATTATTCAGCAAGTATTTTAGGAGAACTGGAATGTTAGAGAGAATCATGAACTGCTCAGAGACAATTAATGCACAGAAGCAGCAAAATTCATCGAACATATAACTGGTTATGACTTATTTACTTGGTCTTAAAAGAGAACAACAAGGACCTGAGTCTCCTCCCTGGGAATAATCCCCTGCTCAGCCAATCAAGGTAGAGACTGAGGACAGGAAGCTGAGAGTTCTCACCAGAGAGCCCAAAGGATGGCCCAGGTCACTGGTGGGGATCACTGCCCGAGCACTATTTCAGCCCCACATTTTTGGATGGCCCTCCCACAATGGGAGCTGCAGAGCAGTCCCCCGCGACACACACACCCCTCCTGGTGTTGGGAGGGGAACAGGAGAAAGGACAAAAGAAGCAAGCGATGAAGAGAAAGGAGGGATGGATGGAGGAAAAGGTGAAACAAAAAGGACAAATCCTAATTTCCCAGTGATTCTCAGGGACAAAATCCCAGGAGTGGAATAAAATTCTGCCTCCTTAAGCTCGTGTTTTCCATGCCTAGAATTCAACTGTCACCAGATAAATCAGACTGAACAGGTTTCAAACCCCAAGGAGGCTCTTACCTTCTAAGCAGGGACGGCTGTTTTCTAGTAAAATCACTAAAAGGAAAGGAGAAAACTCAAAAGAGGTTCCTCCTGGCGCTCACGTACATGAACCTGAATACTCTTTCAGTCCTCAAAGAGAGACCTCGAGAAGGAGACTCGCTGAAGCAAAGCCGCAGGAGTCTCTGAGGTTTCCCTGGCTCCTTGTCCCTGTCCTGCCTGGCTGATGTCAGCATCTGTCTGTGAGGTCACCTCCTCCCCACCTTTGACCACTAGTCTGAGGTCCTGAAAAAGGCCTTTGTGATGTCACTGCCACACCCCTCCCTTGCTGTGATAATGTTCTGCCCCTGGCCAGGCACTTTGGAGGTTTGAGCTACTCCCTGTGGAGTGTTCATTCTAGCATGCAAGCTGGCTAGACAGTAACACATCAGGCACTTCTCCTAATGCTACACTCAGTTTTTCAGACATGAGTAGACTTTATGGCCAGAAGAGACCATTAGAGCATCTAATTTGATTCCCTGCATGTCACAGGCCTCCTGTATGACACAATAGCTTCTTTGGGGGTAAACACATTCCAGAAAGGAATCTAGTCTTCATTAAATGACATCAAGAGATGGAGAACCCATCACTTTCCTTCGTAGCTTGTTCCTATGGTGAATCATCCTTGCTGTTGAATATTTGTGCCTTATTTGTAATATGAATTTATCTCTTTTCACCTTCCAGCTATTGGGTCTTGTTATGCCTTTCTCTGCTGGATTAAAGAGCCCTTTAATACCCAATATTTTCTCTTCATTAAGGTACTTCAGTGAAGTCACCCTTCAGTCTTCTTTTGATAAGCTAAACAGGTTGAGCTCTTTCAATAGCTCACTAGAAGGCATTTTTCTCCAGCCCTCAGAACATTTGGTGGTTCTTTGCTGCCCCAGCTCCAATTTCACAACATCTTTTTCAAAGAAGGACACCAAAACTGGAGGCAGTATTCCAATATCAGTCTCACTGATGTCGTGTCACCTCCTGTGAGGTTATTGACATAATCTGTAACCGTATAGATCACTGTTGTGACCACTGTTATATATTTGCAGCCAATATTGTATAAAGGTTGTCGTGGAAGGGGTCTATGGAGAGGTTATGATTGGCTGACTATAATTATGCTATCTGTATATGTGTATTGTTTGTGTAGTTGACATGAATATTGGCTGTATACTGTCTGTATTTCAAACTTGTGCTATGCTTCCGAGGAACACCCCAGACAAGTTGGTGTCAGCTCTGCCTATCCTGCTTGATGGCCCATTAAGGACCATCAGCTATACAATGGATCCATTGAGAGAAGGCAGATACACCTTGTGACTCAGGCCTGGTCTACACTAGGCTGTTAAATCGATTTAAATAGCGTTAAATCGATTTAACACTGCACCCATCCACACAACCCTGCTCTGTAAATCGATTTAAAGGGCTCTTTAAATTGATTTCTGTATTCCATCAAAACGAGAGGAGTAACCATAAAATCGATATTACTAATTCGGAATAATGATAGTGTGGACGGAAATCGACGTTATTGGCCTCCGGGAGGTATCCCACAGTGCACCACTGACCGCTCTGGTCATCAATCAGAACTCAGAGGCACTGGCCAGGAAAACAGGTAAAGCCCCGCGAACTTTTGAATTCAATTTCCTGTTTGGCCAGTGTGGAGCTCTGATCATCAGCACAGGTGACCACGCAGAGCTCATCAGCACAGGTAACAATGCAGTCTCCTGAGAATCGAAAAAGAGCACCAGCATTGGACCGCACAAGAGGTACTCGATCTGATCGCTATATGGGGAGAAGATTCAGTGCTACAGAACTCCGTTTCGACAAGACGAAATGAAAAAGTATTTGAAAGAATTTTAAAGTCTATGACGGGAAAAGGCCACAGCAAGGACTCAGTGCAGTGCAGAGTAAAGTTAAGAGCTCAGACAGGCATACCAGAAAACCAGACAAGCAAATGGAAGGTCTGGATCAGGGCTGAAAACATGCTGCTTCTATGCTGAGCTGCATGCAATTTTAGGGGTGCTGCGCAAACCAGTACCCCACCCCTGGCCGTGGATTCAGATGTCGGGGTTGTAATATCAACCATGGCTGAGGATTCTTGCGAGGGGGAAGACGAAGAGGAAGAGGAAGAGGAGGAAGAGATTTGCTGAGAACACACAGCACTCCATTAGCCCCAACAGCCAGGAGCTTTTTGTGACCCCAGAATTTCCCTCCCAGCCCACCCAAGCCACTAGCCCAGACAGTGAAGCCATGGAAGCAACCTCTGGTGAGTGTACCTTTGTAAATATCAAACATGGTTTAAAACAAGCGTTTTTTAATGTTGATTTGCCAGCAGGGCTTGTGATGCATTCGCAGCCAGTAAAGTTACAGGAAAAGTTCGTCAACATGTCTGGGTGATGGAGCGAAAATCCTCCAAAGAAATCTCCAAGAATCGATCTTGGAGGTACTCAAAAAGCCTTTGCAGAAGATTTCTGGCAAGGCGCCTTATCCGGTCCCCCGTGTACGAAACTTTCCCACGCCATGCATGTAGCAAGTAATTCGGAATCATTCCTTCACAAAGCACAGCTGCGTAAACTCCGGGTGACTGTTGGCATTCAAGAAACATACGTTCTGCATCTTGCGCTGTTATTCTCAGCAGAGTTATATCATTCATTGTAACCTGGTTCAAAATCAGGAATTTAATTTAATTAGGGGGGCATACATGGCGATTTTCCTTCTGGGCTGCCGCTTAATCCCTCCTTCCACGTAGCAAAGTGGGGAGGGGAGGAAGGCTAGCGCTGAGCTTTTCAGCATTTGGCAAGCAGGAATCTTCCCAGCTACCAGCCACGCGGTGGGGGGGGGAAGGACGGAGGGAGATGATTAACAATTAGCTTACATGACAGCAGCCATGCGGTGGGGGAGGAGGGAAAGATGGGGGGTTGGGGTCTCTTGTTTCCTCTTAACAGGACAAGGCATCCTAGGGTCACTGTGATATATGATGCTGAGAAGTCAAACAGAAAGCCTTACCATGGCCGCATGAAAGCTGACTTATGGATCCCTGGACCTGCGTCTGTGAGAACTGCAACATCCAGAGCCACAGGCACTCAATATTTGAACGATGCAAAATGCGACCTTTGTAGTGATAATCACATGTGCTATGTAAGGGGATAGTGTTATTCACTGTGAAAATGAGTACAAGCATGTTCTGTAAAATGTATCTTTTTACATACTTCTCTCCCTGTTTTCCCTCCCCCATGCAAGCTGTAACATTTGTCCGGCCTCCCTACCTCATCCCGTAAGGCTAGCTCAGATAAGGCGGAGGAGGAAGACAACTCGAGATGAAACGTTCTCAGAAATCATGGAAGTAAACCGCAATGGAAGATCTCATCCTAATGAGTGCAAGGATGTGCATAGCAAAATACAGGAAATTGATGCAGTGACCGAGAGCAGATAGGAGAGACGCTGGAGCATGGGGGAGGGAGGGTGGCGGCAGGAAGAATCAGACGTGGATGGCGGCAGGAAGACAGCGGTTGCCGTGAATGCAACGCTGGAGCTGCTGGTGATCATAAACTGATATCGCTCAGATGCATGGTGTATCTCCAGGAAGAGCAGCGGGCTTACAGAGTGCCGCTGCAGCCCATGTTTTAACCACCCTCAAAGCTCCCCAGACGTTCCATATCTCCCTCACCCAGACGTGTATAGAACGCCGTGGGGGAAGCTTTTCTGCTACCAGCCCCACTCCACCCCCCTGGACAGTCCAAGCAAAAGGCTGACATTACATTGAAATGTGCTTAATGGGCCTTTTCCTTCCCTCCAATCCTCCTCCCAAACCACAGCATGCAGGATAGCCTAGATAATTCTTCTGCCTCTTTTTATCATTACATGTTTAATATAGGAATACATTCAAAGGGGGGAGGTGGGTTGTCTTACAGGGAATTGACTTTTAAGAAAGAATACATGACTTTTTAAACAGTGCTAAATGATTTTAATAAAGACCAAATGATTTTTTAAACGAAGAGCTTGATCAGCACAGCGTGACCACGCAGGAAGCTTCATCAGCACAGGTAACAATGCCAGTCTCTGAGAATCGAAAAAGAGCCACCAGCATGGACCGCACAAGAGGTACTCGATCTGATCACTATATGGGAGAAGGATTCAGTGCTAACAGACTCCGTTCGACAAGACCGAAATGAAAACGATTTGAAAGACTTTCAAAGTCTATGCGGAAAAGGCCACAGCAGGGACCAATCCAGTGCAGAGTAAAAGTTAAGGAGCTCCAGACAGGGCATTACCAGAAAACGCAAGCAAATGGAAGGTCTGAATCAGGCCGAATACATCCGCTTCTATGCTGAGCTGCATGCAATTTGTAGGGACGGCGCACCGTACCCCACCCCTGCCGTGGATTCAGATGCTCGGGGTTGTAAACAACCATGGCTGAGGATTCTGCAGAGGTGGGAAGACGTAGGGGAAGAGGAAAGAGGAGGAGAAGATTGCTGAGATGCCACAGTCACTCCATTAGCCAACACCAGGAGCTTTTTGTTTGACCCCAGAATTCCCTCCCGCCCACACCAAGCCACTAGCCAGACAGTGATGAGCCCATGAGACACTCTGGTGAGTGTACCTTGAATATATCAACATGTGTTAAAACAAGCATTTAATCGTGTTTGCCAGCAGGCTTGTGATGCATCGCAGCCAGTAACAGTTACAGAAAAGTTCGTTAACAGCCGGATGGAGCGAAAATCCTCCAAAGAAATCTCCAAGAATCGATCTTGGAGGTACTCAATAAAGCCTTTGCAGAGATTTCGGGCAAGCGGCCTTAGTTGGTCTCCCGTTACGAAACTTTCCCACTGCATGCAGGTTAGCAAGTAATTCGAATCATATGCTTCACAAAGCACGCGCGTAAACCCGGGTGAACTGTTGGCATTTCAAGAAACATACGTTCTGCATTCTTGCGCTGTTTATTCACAGATTATATAGTCATTGTAAACCTGTTCAAAATCAGAATTAAATTTTAATTAGGGGGCATCATGGCGATTTTCCTTCTTGGCTGGGCGCGGCGCTTATCCTCCTTCACGTAGCAAAGTGGGGATGGAGAAGGGCTAGCTGGGCTTTTAGCATTTGGCCGAGCAGAATCTCCTAGCTACCAGCCCCCGGCGGTGGGGGCGCGTGGGGTGGGAAGGACGAGGGAGAGATAACAATTAGCTTACAGTAGTTCTAGCCATGTGGTGGGGAGGAGGGGAAAGATGGGGGGGTTGGGTCTCTGTTGTCCTCTTAACAGGAACAAGAACATCCAGGTCACTGTGAAATATAACGCTGGAGAAGGTCAAACAGAACGCCGCTACCAATGCCGATGAAAGCTGATTATGATCCCGGACTGCTCTGTGAGACTGAACACCTAGAGTCCTATAGGCCACTCAAATAAACATGCAAAATGGCGACCTTTGTAGTGAAATCACATTTGTATGTAAATCTTCTCGTCTATGGCGTTTGCTCAGTTCACCCAGGAAAAAAGGCGCGAAACGGTTGTCTGCTGCTTTCACAAAGGGAGGGGTAAGGCTGTACCCAGAATCACCCGGGACAATGATTTTTGCCCCATCAGGCACTGGGCTCTCAACCCAGAATTTGAAGGGGCGGGGGAGGCTGAGGGAACTATGGGATAGCTACGGAACAGCTACCCACAGTGCACCGCTCCAGAAATCGACCCTACCCTTGGACCATGGACACACACCATCGACTTAATGTGCCTAGTGTGGACGCGCACAATCAACTTTATAATATCTGTTTTATAAAACCGGTTTAAGCTAATTCGAAATTATCCCATAGTGTAGACGTGGCCTCAGCAAGGTATTCAAGGACCTGCTTATGGACAGAACTCTGAGGTTTTTCTATGCCATGTGCTGGATAGAATGTCCTTGGGACAAAGAAAGCAAAGACCACATGGCAAGAGCCTAAAAAAGGCTGATGCCTGCTTCATACCTCTGGTGGGACTTTGCTACGAACTGAAGCTCTAAACAAAGGACTGAATGATCCATCCCAGCTGTGGATGTACTCCAGAGACTTGAGTTGAAGCTGCAGTTTATTCTATCACTGCTACAAGCCTGAACCAAGAACTTTGCCATTACTGTATGTAATTGAATCCATTTAATCAATTCTAGCTCTCATCTACACACGGGTGAAAATAACTTACAGGACTTACCGGTACTGCCAGAGTCCTGAGTGGGCGTAGCCTCATCTGGAAAAGGCGTGGCATCTCAAGATTTAAAGGCCCTGGGGCACCAGCTGTGGCTGGGAGACCCAAGGCCTTTTAATCAACCAGGGGCTCCCAGCTGAAGAGGTGGCTGGGAGCCCCCTGGGGCTCAGGGGCAAATTAAAGGGCCTGGGGCTCTGGCTGCTGGGGGGAACCCTGAGCTCTGCAGGGCTGGGGCAGGGATTTAAAGGGCCCAGAGCTCCTGTCACTGAGGGGAGCCCAAGCCCTTTAAATCCTGGCCCCATCCCGGCCACCAGGGCTGTGGCCGGGATTCAAAGGGCTCTGGGCTGTCTGCAACCCCGGGGAGCTCTGAGCCCTTTAAATCCCAGCCCCTGCCTGGCCGCCAGAGCCGCGGCCAGGATTCAAAGGGCTCTGGGCTGCCCACAGCTACGGGGAGCTCTCAGCCCTTTAAATCCCAGCCACAGCCGGGATTCAAAGGGTTCTGGGCTGCCTGCAGCTGCGGGGGGCTCTGAGCCCTTTAAATCTCAGCTGTGGCCCAGATTTAAAGGGCTCTGGGCTGCCCGCAGCTGCAGGGAGCTCTGAGCCCTTTCAATCCCGGCCCCAGCCTGGCCGCTGGAGCCATGGCCAGGATTTAAAAGGCTTTGGGCTGCTCACACCGTGGGCAGCCTAGAGCCCTTTCAATCCCCGCCGTGGAAGCCGGTGTGGTCCAGCATGGCATACTGGCTGTTGCCGGTACGCCGTACCGTACCGGACCAGCTTACTTTCACCTCTGCATCCTTATCTTTTCCCCTTCACGAATAAACCTTTAGATTTTAGATTCTAAAGGATTGGCAACAGCATGATTTGTGGGTAAGATTTGATATGTATATTTACCTGGATCTGGGGCTCAGTCCTTTATGGTCATTTGAGAGACCCTTTTGTCTTTTACTGGGGTATTGGTTTTCATAACCATTCATCCCTATAACTAGTGGCACTGGCAGTGATACTGGGAAACTGCAGTGTCCAAGGGAATTGCTTGTGTGACTGGTGGTTTGCCAGTGGGATAAAACTGATGTATTCTCTGTTTGGCTGGTTTGGTTTGCCTTAGAGGTGGAAAGCCTCCAGCTTTGGGTTCTAACTGCCCTGCTTGAAGCAATTTGTCCTGAATTGGCACTCTCAGTTGAGTCCCACCAGAACCAGCAGCATTACACCTCTCTATCCTACTCATGGTTCTGCCCATACATCTAATGATGGCTTTAGCCCTCTTCACCACAGCAGCACACTGGGAGCTCATCTTGAGTGGCTTCTCCTTCTGGTCCCTAAATCCTTTTCAGAGCCACTGCTTTCCTGGATACACTTCCGCATTCTGTAGGTGTGGCTGGCATGCCTTGTTGCTAGGTATAGGACCCTGCATTTGGCTCTGGTCAAACTTGTTTTCTTTGAATGGAGCCAGCTTGCCGAATGAGCCAGATGGCTGTGTATCACTGCCCTCTCCTCATCAGTAATTACCACTCCAACAGTATTTTGTCACCCACCAATCTTATCAGCAGAGATTATATGTTTTCTCCCAATTCACTGATAAAAAATATTTTAAAAAATTAGTCCTTGAGAGCTTCTTCAGACTTCTAGTACCCAGGACCTGCTCCCAACAACACAGTGAGAAAAGGCCGTCCAGCCCTGCTGGTACATAGGAGAGAAGCATAGAAGAAAGTAGGATCTCTTCCTCAGCAACTACCTGAAGGTCCCTCTCCCTGAGGGAAGGGAGGACGTGCTCCTGTTGCACCAGGGTGTGGTGTTCTGCCCCAGCTAGTGGTGCTGAGACCACATAGAGAGAGAATTAAACAAGTCAGCTCTATGGGTTTAGCTAATAGCCAGGTGGCTTTTAGCTCCTGCTGTAGAGGCTCATGCACTAAGCTCCCAAGTTTGATCTTGCCTGCTGATGACCGGGGTCTATTGGTGTTATAAGTAGGGGGTTGTGACACTATGTATCCAAGGTCCTAGAGTTGCACCAAAACTTGTACAAAGGAGGTCATGTGAGGTGTCTATGAAAAGGTTGTAATTTGCTGGTTATGATTATGCTGTCTGTATGTGTGTACCATTTTTGTATTTGAAGTTATGAGTATTGCTATGCACTTGTATTTCAATGTGTTTGAGTCTAAGTACAGGTCTGTTGCATCTTACGCACATATAACATGCGCGATTTCAGCTTTATGCGGTTGGCAAAACAAAAAAAAAGAGAAAAATAACAATTTTAATACTGTTCCTGCAGTGCGGGGGATTCCGCCCACCATTACACTCAATGTAATTTTGACTATATGTGATTTTTGCTTTATGCGCTGACTGCAGAACGTAACCCCAGCATAAGATGTGACAGACCTGTATTAGTGAAGCATTTGGTAAGTTTCTTGACCAAGGAATTTTCGGATTAAGTGCCCAATCAAGAATCACTTAACTCACAATGGACCTTGGGAGACTCCAACCCACATATGAGAAGCATTCCTGAGAACGTTCAAGGTAGCATATGAGCAATGGCTGCTGTACATGTAAAGAATGGACTCATGCATGGACATATGACTTGCCCATGTGACTCCAAACTCCACCTTGCTGTTGTGCTTTTCCACAGTAAGAACAAAAGGGTCCTTCCACAGAGGATAGAAAAGGCCCTGGAAACCTCTCCATTCTGGAGGAACTTTGCTACAAACTGAAGCTCTGAACAATGGACTGAATGACCCATCCAAAGCTGTGGATGTACTCCAGAGACTTGATTTGTGCCTGCAGTTTATTCCATCACTGCTACAGGCCTGAACCACAAACTTTGCCATTGCTGTATGTAATTGATTCCTTTAACAATTTTAACTCTCATCTATATTTCTTTCTTTTTGTGAATAAACCTTTAGATTTTAGATGCTAAAGGATTTGTGGGTAAGATCTGGCTTGTCTATTGATCTGAAGCTGGGGCTTGGTCCTTTGAGAGAACCTTTTTTCTTTTACTGGGGTATTGGTTTTCATAACCATTCATCTCTGTAAGGAGTGGTGCTGTTGGTGATACAAGGGAACTGGAATATCTGAAGGAATTGCTTGTATGACTTCCTCACTGGCAAATCGGTAAAATCAAGTCAATGCCAGGTGCCCCAGAGGGAATCAACAGAACAGGTAATCATCAAGTGATCCATCCCCTGTCGCCCATTCCCAGCTTCCAGCAAACAGAGGCTAGGGACACTTCAAGAGCATGGTTTTGTATCTCTGCCCATCTTGGCTAATAGCCAATGATGGACCTGTCCTCCATGAACTTATCTAGTTCTTTGTTGGACCCTGTTATAGTCTTGGCCCTCACAACATCCTCTGGCAAAGAGTTTCCCCAGGTTGAGTGTGAGTTGTGTGAAGAAATACTTCCTTCTGTTTGTTTTAAAACTGCTGCCTATTTATTTCATTTGGTGACCCTTAGTTCTTGTGTTATGAGAAGGAGTAAATAACACTTCCTTATTTACTTTCTCCATATCTGTCATCATTTTATAGACCTCTATTCTATCCCTCCTTAGTCATCTCTTTTCCAAGCTGAAAACTCCCCCCAGTTTTATTAATCTCACCTCATACGAAAGCTGTCCTATGCCCTCAATCATGTTGGTTGCCCTTTTCTATACCTTTTCCAATTCCAATATATCTTTTTGAGATGGATTTCCCAACATTTTGTTCGCTTTTTTGACTGTCGGTGCACATTGAGTGAACGTTTTCAGAGAACTATCCACAATGACTCCAAGATCTCTTTCTTGAGTTGTAAGAGCTAATTTAGACCCCATCATTTTAGATGTAGAGTTGGGATGATGGTTTTCAATGTGCATTACTTTTGAATTTATCAACATTGAATTTCATCTGCCTTTTTGTTGCTCGGTCATTCAGTTTGGTGAGATCCCTTTGTCACACTTTGCACTCTCTTTTGGACTTAACTAACTTGAGTTGGTTTGTATCAGCTGCAGCTGTTGCCACCTCACTGTTTACCCCTTTTTCCAGATCACTTAGGAGTATGTTGAACAGTACTGGTCCCAATACAGACCCCTGGAGGACACCACTATTCACCTCTCTCCATTCTGAAAACTGACCACTTAGACTGACCCTTTCCTTCTTGCCTTTGAACCAGTTACCTATCCCAGAGAGTACTTTCCATCTTATCCCATTTTGCTTCAGAGCTTTTGGGGAGGGACCTTGTCAAAGGTTTTCTGAAAATCTAAGTACACTCTATCCATGGGATCACCTTTATCCACATGCTTGTTGACTCCCTCAAAGAATTCCAGTAGATTCGTGAGGCATGATTTCCCTTTACAAAAACCATGTTCACTCTTCCCCAACAAATTGTGTTTATCTATGTGTCTAATAATTGTGCTCTTTACTACAATTTCACCCAATTTGCCTAGCACTGAAGTTAGCCTTAGTGACCTGTAATTGAGGGGAGCATCTCTGGAGCCTTTTTTATGCATTGGTGTCATATTTGCTCTCCTCCAGGCGTCTGGTACAGAAGCTGATTTAAAGGACAGGTTACATACCACAGTTAGTTAGTTGTACTGCAATTTCACATTTGAGTTTCTTCAGAACTCTTGGGAGAATACCATCTGGTTCTGATGACATATTGCTGTTTAATTGAGCAATTTGTTCCAAAACCTCCCTACTGGTCCTTACTGAATAGTCAAGTCATGATCACTGGCCTCAGAGCAACCGTGGACATCCAGTCCAGTGATCAGTTCATCTTTATTCACCACAAGGAGGCCCACAATAGAGTACCCCTAGTTGGGTACAAAACTTTGTATAGAAAAGTATCTAGAATTTTTCAAAATCTCCTGGCTACGTGAGACCTCCCCATCTGTCTCCCAATAGGAAGTCCCCCGTGCTAATCTAATTTCTTCTCACAAGTCACAGACAGGTGCAAAAGGAGAAACATTTCCTGCTCTCTGGTTTGGCTTCAGTGAACTATGCCAGCCCCGCACCGTTTCATCTGCTGCGCTGTGTTAGGCCACGTCTACACTACGCGATAATATCGAATTAGCTAAAATCGGTTTCATAAAACTGATATTATAAATTCAATTTCACGTGGCCACACTAGGCACGGTAATTCGGCGTTGTGCGTCCATGGTCCGAGGCTAGCGTCGATTTCTGAAGCGTTGCATTGTGGGTTGCTATTCCATAGCTATCCCATAGTTCCCGCAGTCTCCCCCGCCCCTTGGAATTCTGGGTTGAATCATTGTCGCGGGTGGTTCTGGGTAAATGTCGTCAGTCATTCCTTCCTCCGGAAAACAACAGCTGACAATCCTTTCGCGCCGTTTTTCCCTGGATTGCCCTGGCAGACGCCATAGCACGGCAACCATGGAGCCCGTTCAGCTTTTTTTTTTTCCGGCACCGTATGTGTACTGGATGCCGCGGACAGAGGCGATACTCCAGCGCTACACAGCAGCATTCATTTGCTTTTGCATGATAGCAGAGATGGTTACCAGTCGTTCTGTACCGTCTACTGCCGGAGTAAACTGGCAATGAGATGACGGTTATCTCTCCCCCTCTGTACTGTCTGCTGCTATCATGAGTGCCCCTGGCTGAGATCGGCCGGGGCGCAAAAGCAAAACTGGGAATGACTCCCCGAGTCAATCCCTCCTTTATGGTTTCTAAAAATAGAGTCAGTCCTGCCTAGAATAGGGGGCAAGTGTACTAGAGGACCAGTGTATCAGAGCACAGCTGCTCCGTGTCAGTATTCACAGGGGGTGCCCCTGCAACAACCCCACCCGTTGCTTCCCTCCTCCCCAACCTTCCTGGGGCTACCGTGGCAGTGTCCCCCCCCCCATTTGTGTCATGAAGTTATAAAAGAATGCAGGAATAAGAAACAGAGACTTGTTAGTGAGATAAAATGAGGGGGAGGCAGCCTCCCGGGGCTATGACAGTCCAGGCAGGACAATAAGCGGTGCGGGGGAGAGGAGCCCAGCATTGATTTCTGTACTCCTCCCAGACGAGAGCAGTAGCGCTAAAATCGATATAAACATATCGGATTAGGGTTAACTGTGGACAGAAATCGGACCCGTTTATTGGCCTTCGGGTGGTATCCCACAGTGACCACTGACTGCTCTGGACAGCCAAATCTGAACTCGGTTATGCAGCGGGCAGATAAACAGGAAAAGCCTGCGAACTTTGAATTCATTTCCTGTTTGCCCAGCGTGGAGCTCTGATCAGCACGGGGTGACGATGCAAGTCCAATCCAAAAGAGCTTCCAGCGATGGACCGTAGAGGAGATACTGGATCTGATCGCTGGTATGGGGAGACAAAATCTGTTCTATCAAAGCTCTGTTACAGAACATGAAATGCCAAAGCGTTCGAAAAAATCTCGCAAGGCTACACAGTGCTTGCCATGAAAGTCGAATTAAAGACGGCAAGCCAGAACTCAAATGGACGCTCATGGAGGGAGGGGGTACTGAGGACTCCAGCTATCCCACGTCCACAGCAGTCTCTGAAAAGTATTTGCATTCTTGGCTGAGCTCCCAATGTCTGTAGGTTCAAAAACAGCAGTGTCTGGCGTGTTCAAGGAATGCCTCCTCAGTTTCTGCCCCCCCCCCCGGGAAAGAAAGGGAAAGAAATCAATTTGTTGACTTCTTCCAATGTCACCCTGTGGTGTATGAATGCCTGCTGTAGACATGATGCTGCAGCAGTGAAGAGGCAGTATTTCGCTCCCTCTCCTCTCCCTGATATAAAGTGCTCTTTATATCGATATAAAGAGCGTTGTAGTGTGGACGGGTACAGTGTTAAATCGATTTAACGCTGTTTAAATCGATTTAAACGCGTAGTGTAGACCAGGCCTTAGTTAGCAGATTGATCCCTATCTATTCGAGGTCCTGGGGTTCGCAATAACCAAGAATGTAAAACAGGTAACTATGTGTCTAATGCAGGGGTTCTCAAACTTCACTGCACTCCGACCCCCATCTGACAACTGAAATTACTACATGACCCCACGAGGGGGGACTGAAGCCTGAGCCCTCCTGAGCCCCACTGCTCTGGGTGTGGGGGAGGGGGGGAAGCCAAAACCCGAGTCCACCCATCCTGCATGGGGAGGACAAAATCTAAGCCCAAGGGCTTCAGCCCGACATGGGACCTGCAACCTGAGCCTGACTGCCCAGGGCTGAGGCCCTCAGACTTTGGCTTCAGCCTCAGGCAGTGGGGCTCGGGCTTCAGCTTTGGCCCCAGGCCCCAGCAAGTCTAAGCCAGTCCTGGTGACCCCATTAAAATGGGGTTGCACCCACTTTGGAGTCCTGACCCACAGTTTGAGAACCGCTGGTCTAATGTGAAATGCCACTCTGCCCACTGCTTTTTTTACCCTCTCTCTCCTACCTCAATGGGTTGTAATCAGCGACACTAACATGCCAGTTATATGCATCGTCCCACCGACTTTCCCCATTTCTGCTCCCCATGGAGAATTTCCAACTCCTCTTCCTTATTGCCCAGATTCCGCTGCCAAAAGCAGTGTTGCTTCCCTTCATGAGTGATATCTTGTAGGGCATCATACACCGCAGCACAGCATTCCTCTGAGTCCACCCTTGTGTTACTATAGGATGGGTTATCTGTAAGCCAGGGAGAGACTCCATCATGTGTCCCTTTCTTCCCTCCATTGCAAGGTGCTGGGGGAGAAAGAGAACGTGTCCCCAGGGCTAAGGCAGCATGGGATTGCTGGTGTTGCAGCATGCTCTCCAGGAACTCTCAGGCCTCTGCAGCATCAGAACAGAGTCTGGATTGGAGCAAGGGAAAGGCCTGTTTTCCACAGAATCCTTCCCTCAGGCCTGGAGCATTTAGAGCAGAAATCCTGTGGGAGTTAATGTTGCTCTAAAAAGAGCTGCCAAGGGGGGGTGCAGCTTTGTGACACCATGCAAACTGATCTATTTGTGGAGATGCATAAAGCCCCACACTGATTCTCTGACAGGATTTCCCCAAGCAGTTGGGGAAGGCAGGATCTTATTCCTTACCTCTCGTGACAGGACTGCATGAGAGTTTGTAGAAAGCCAGACAGCTTTCTAGAGGGTTCATTCAGAAATTCCCTATGGAACCTAGGGGCTGTGGTCTATGGCAGGAAGAAGCCAGGTGGTTGTTGGAGTGACTCTAGGAGGAATGCTATAGGATGACTCTCTGAGCACCTCTTCACTCTGCTTCTTTCCACCCTCACCTTTGGGGTAAGTCCATCACCACCTCCTCAGTGCATGTGGGCTGGAAACCAGATATGGCAGGAGAGAGGTTGCCCACTCAGCCCATGCAGAGGAGGATCCATTGAAGTTTACATCCTCTTGCTTGTCACAGCCCAGAGCAATGCATGACACCAGTCCTGGACTCTGTGACTATATTAGTTACAAACAGGTGAGCGCGGAAGAAGAGGACACATAATATGTCTACAAATAACTTTTTCTGGACTGCTGATGTGAGGGGAGAGAGGCCAGATTCCATCTGGCTCTTTAGGACTCCGAGGAAGCTCTGGGATCCGGAGGGAGGTCTCTGGAGCCTTGGGATGTGCAGGTTTGGAGACATGTGGCTCCTATCTAGTGCAAAGTAACCTGCTGTGCTCCCCCCCCCCACGAGCCATATTAACAAGCAACACTGCCTCTCTATTTCCTTGGTTACATGTATCATGACCTTTTTCTGGTGGCTAGTCCAGAAAAGAAGGACAAGAGCTCACTACTGCTACCACCTGAGGGATTTGCTGGGTTGAGATCAGCTGGTAGGAGCAGGCAATAGCACCAGAATCTGGGACTTCAAGCCCTTAGAGCAGGGGTTGGCAACTTATGGCACGTGTGCCAAAGACGGCACGCAAGCTGATTTTTAATGGCACGCTGGGGCCTGCCAGGACTCCAGTGTGCCATTAAAAATCCTGCTGGCACGGCAAGCCGCAGGGTTCGTGCTCCCGGGCTGGAGCAGCAGGGCTCCGGATGAATGGGGAGCCTCATAGTAAGGGGTCCAGGTCGGGGGGGGGAGGGTTGGATAAGGGGTTGGGGGCCAGTCAGGGGACATTGGAGCAGGGTGGGTTGGACTGGGGGGTGGGATCCTGGGGGGGATGGTTAGGGGTGGGGGGTCTCTGAAGGAGGCCAGTCAGGGAGGCAGGGGGCGTGCGATGGGGCATGGAAGTTCCCTGGCGTCTGTCAGGTGGGGCGGATAGGGGTCAGGGCAGTCACGGGACAGGAGTAAGGAGGGGTCGCGGCGGGGGGAGTTAGGGGTGAGCGGCTCTGGAGGCGTGGTCAGGGGAACAAGCGAGCAGTGGGGTTGGATTGAGTGGGAGTTCTGAGGGGCGCTGTCAGGAGGCAGGGTGTGGAGAGAGTGCTTGGGGCAGGCAGGGGTGTGGAAGGGGTTCGGGGGAGGGCAAGAGAGCAGAGGGGTTGTACGGGGTCAGCGAGTTCTGGCGCTCTGTCAGGCAGGGAGCAGTTGGATGGGGCATGGGAGTCCGGCGGGGGGGGTGTCTTCTGGGTGTGGGTGTGGATAAGGCGTCGGGGAAGTCAGGGGACAGGAGGGAGGGTCCTAGGGGGCAGTCAAGAGCAGGAGCTTAGATTAGGGATAGGGTCCTGGGCGACCAATTAGGGGCAGGCGTCCCAGGAGGGGTAGTAGGGGACAAGCAGCAGGGGGATTTGGAGGTGAGGGGCAGTCACCCAGCCCTCTGCCCTTGACCCCTGACCCCCACCACAGCCTCTGCCTGCCCCCATTGCACACTCCCAGATCTTGCCCTGAGCTCATACCTTCCTTATATGCACCCAGCCCTCTGTTGACTCCTTCACCTGCCCCAACTCCAGCCCCTGATTTGGCACCCCACACACCCAGCCCCCCACATTCCAGGCACCCCATACATCCCCACCCCCACCCTGAGCACCAAACAGGAGCTCCTGCATCCCCCCTCACATTCCCACCTGCACCCTTCACACCAAATGGGAGCTGCTCAGGTAAGTGCCCCACACTCAAACCTCCTGCCCCAACCCTGAGCCCCCTCCCTCATTCTAGCTCCTGGCCAGACTCTCCACCCCCAGCCCTGTGCTCAGTGCACTCCCACCCTCACCTCAGTGCAGAGAGAGGAAAAGAATGGGAGAAGGTAGGTACCCATTGTATGTGGGCAGGGCCGGGACCCCAGACCAGCAGCAGGGTGAGCAGGTCTGGCAGCCGGGATCCCGGCTGGCAGGAGCCAGCAGATGGAACCCCTGAGCAGCAGTGGGCTGAGCCGCTCAACCCATTGTTGGTCTGGGGTCCCGGCTGCTGGCCCCGCACAGCCCACTGCCAGTCTGGGGTCCCGGTTGCTGGCCCCGCACAGCCCGCTGCCAGTCTGGGGTTCTAGCTGCCGGTCTGGGGTCTGGCTGTCGGATCCTTCCCAGCGGGGGTCCTGGCTGCAGGCCCTGCTCAACCTGCTACCAGCCTAGCTGAACAGAACCCCAGACCAGCAGCAGGCTGGCAGCATAAGATCAACATTTTAACTTAATTTTAAATGAAGCTTCTTAAACATTTTGAAAACCTTGTTTATTTTACAACACAACACTAGTTTAGTTATGTAATATATAGACTTATAGAGAGAGACCTTCTAAAAAACATTAAAATGTATTACTGGCATGTGAAACCTTAAATGAGAGCGAATAAATGAAGACTTGGCACATCATTGCTGAAAGGTTGCCAACCCCTGCCCTAGAGTGACCTCTTACCCTTATAGACCTGCCCTTTCATCATACACAGCTCTTTTAACGTTTAGCATCATAGTAAAGAGACCCCTTTTCAACTCTTCACCACACAACAGACAAAGCCTGCAGCCTCTCTCATTAACTATTTATTTCTACTCTCCTGGCTCCCAAACTGCTTCTCCTCCCTACTGCCGCCAGCCACCTTCGAGTCCTCCCTCTTCTCTCCCCGGCTCTGCTCACTTGATTGCAGCAGCTCAGCAGATGGTCCACCTCTGCTTTTTCACTTCCATTCTTCTTCAGTTCTTTGGGGGCTGCATTTGCCATTGAGCAGCCTGACGGAAATACCTGAGCTGCTCAGCCCGCTGCCGGTCAGGGGTCCCGGCCGCCAGCCCCGCTTAGCCCGCTGACAGTGTAAGATTCCGTCTGCCGGCCCCTTGCCAGCCAGGGTCTCAGCCGCTGGCCCCGCTTAGCCTCCTGCCAGCCTGTGTGAACGGAACCCCAGATGGTCAGTGGGCTGAGTGAAGCTGGCGGCTGGGACCCCAAAACGGCAGCAGGCTGAGCTGCTCAGCCTGCTGCTAGTCTGGGGTTTTGTCCACCGGTTCCTGGCAGCTGGGATTCTGGTCGCTGGCCCTGCTCAGCCCACTACTGGCCTAGGGTTCTGTTCACCCAGGCTGGCAGGAGGCTGAGCGGGGCCAGTGGCCGGGACCCTGGCTGGCAGGAGCCAGCAGATAGAATCCCAGACCGGCAGCGGGCTGAGTGAACGGAACCCCAGGCCAGCCCCGGTCTCAGAGACAGCTGGGACATGCAGCCTGCCATTAAAAATCATCTTGCATGCCACCTTTGGCACATGTGCCGTAGGTTGAAGACCCCTGTTCTAGTGTATACAGTGTACACTGTGTATACAGTACTTTATGGTAATTTTCACTATACATGATTTTCATAAACATAGAGCTAAGGGTTAATTCCTCTTTTACCTGTAAAGGGTTAAGAAGCTCAGATAAACTGGGTGGCACCTGACCAAAAAGACCAATAAGGGGGAGAAGATACTTCCATAGCTCTGTGATTTGAGCATGGGCCTGTTGAACAGAGGCTTGAGAGCTCAGTCCTTGAGGGGGCCATTTGGGGCAAAACGCTGCCTGGGGATGGGTCGTGCTTTGAGGAGCAGGTTGGACTAGATGACCTCCTGAGGTCCCTTCCAACCCTAATACTCTATTCTACTTATAGTCAAGAGAAAAGTTTTTTGTCTGTCTCTCTCAGAGCCAGCCAGGAAACAGGGCAGGGAAATTACATCTCCTTAAGCATATCTGAACTAAGCATCTAGTATTGCAGTAGTAGTAAGTAATAGGAAAGAAATGCATTAGGTTATCTTTTGTTTTAGCTTGTGAATTTTCCCTGTGCTAAGAGGGAGGTTTATCCCTGTTTTTATAACTTTAAAGTTTTGCCTAGAGGGGAAATCCTCTCTGTTTCTGAGTCTTTTGTTATTAAAGCACTTACCATTCTGATTTTACACAGGTGATTCTTTTACTTTTTCTTTAATTAAAATTCTTCTTTTAAGAACCTGATTGATTTTTCATTGTTCTTAAGATCCAAGGATTTGGGTCTGTGTTCACCTTTACCAATTGATGAGGATATTATTCTCAAGCCTCCCCAGGAAAGGGGATGTAGGGACTTGGGGGCATATTTGGGGAAGATAGGGCTCCAAGTGCCCTCCCTGAATGTCTATTTAAATCATTTGGGGGTGGCAGCACTACTAAGGCAAGGAAGGAATTAACCTAAGCTGGTAAAAATAAGCATAGGGGGTCTTTCATGCAGGTCTCCACATCTGTACCCCATAGTTCAGAGTGGGGAAGGAACACTGACATGCACGGACCTTAGAATCTAACCCCCACTCCACTGTATTCATTTTTGAAAGTTTATAATAAGCGACGCTCCAGGGGGAGGGGAGGGGAGGGCGGATGGGCTGGCCTCTCCTTTTGCCTCTCAGTTAGGGCTCGTTCTATAATCAGCTTAGCTAGGCCCCAGGTTGTGCAGCCCAGGGGAAAGCACCCTGTTACAGGCCTGCTCTGCCCACTCTGACTGTTACTGGGCTGGGGTCCTTGCTCCCCATTTCAGACTCGGTTTCCAGAGGGGCTGAGGACACACAGGCCCCACTGCCTGCAACTGGAGTTTGCTCGTTCTGGTGACTCTGACATTCAGAGGCTGACAGGTGTGGTGAGGGGGCTGGAGATACCCCACTGCTGCGGAAAATGGAGCTGGACACTGGAGATGCCAGGTGATCACGACTACCCGATGCTCTCTTCATGCCCGAGGGGCTGGAGTCTCCTGCCAGAAATGCTCTTAGGAGTCCAGGTTCAAGGACATCTCTGGGGAACCCCTTCCTAGGAACAAAACCAGGGTGGTACGATGATGGAGACGTCTCTGTCCCAGAGCTGGGATCCAGGGATGGGGCAAGCTCCCAGCCAGGCTATGCATCGGGGATGCCATTTCTCCCCCAAGAGACCCACAGGCCCCAAGATGTAAATGGCTCTTATCTCCATAAGGGACTGGGGTCTTCCAGGTAAGCCTCTTTGAGAGCCGGCGTTGCTTGCTTTGCTGGGATGAGGTGACCTGTCCCTGCAGCTCCCCGCGGCTCAGCTACAGGATGCGCCCGTCTGGGAGGCTGTGCCAGATCCCAGGGCCTGGAAGACAGCTGGGAAGGAGGCTCCTATTCCTTTCACACCCATAGACCCCATAGAAGGGCCAAGGGGAGAATAAAGGGCAGGAGGTGAAGCTAGCCCTAAGCCTCTGTGCCATCCCCACCTCCTCAAAAGTGGAGCTTTCCGAGCTCGAGTGGGGTTGGGGCCGTGGCCCTGACACAAGGGCCTTTCTGCATCATATGGGGCAGGGAGAGCTCTGCCTGGGCGCAGGGGGAATGGGAGGGGGATAGACCAAGGAAAAGTGGGGAGGGGAATGGGTGTGAGGGAAAGAGCTTCTGCCCCAGATGAAGGAATTTGGGGGGCAGAGGGAAGGACCCTGCTCCACAAAGAGGGAAGCGAGTTTCTGTGAGTGGAAGGGGCTCCATTTCCCCTTCCACTAGCTCCCTGTAGGGGTCCCTTGTGCTCCTGCTCGGAGGGAGGCCACTCCGGCTGGACCAGACCAGAGTCTGCAGGGTAGCTGGGGACCTACAATAAGGCTGGGTGGTTGTGACAGGGTTGGGACTCGCCGCCACAGCACCTCCTGCTGGTTGCTCTGGGAATTAGCTCACTCCATGGGGAGTGCCCTCTGCTGACGGTGTCCCGTCCATCTCTTGTCCTCCATTGGCATCTGCACTCGTGTTGCTCCCCACTTGACAGTGTCCTTCAGGCCACTGACCCTCCAGCAGTGCCCACTAGTCCATCCTCACCCCCTTCCGGTGGGGTGAGGGGTTAGCAACAGTCCTTGCACCTGCCTCAGTGGCCAACCACAACCCCTGAAGTCTAGCCCCTTGTCTCAAGGGCCAGTTGCAATTTGTCTTGGTCACCGCATGGCCAGGTGCAGTACTGCTCATCACTGCTCTGTCCAAGGTGCTGGTCTCCTGCTCTGGAGACCCCATGAAAGTCTGGGACAGACTGCCCGCTGCTCTTCTGGGCAGCCTTTATATAGGGCCTAATATGGCTGGCTCTAATCTCGGCCCTGATTGACTGCCGCCCTGCGCAGCCATTCTGGCCTACTCTAGCCCCCTCTCACATGGGGGTGGGGCAGCCGCCTCACCACACAGCCTCCCCCTTAAGAATGCTCACAGGGGGGAAGGAAAGGGGTCCCTATCACCCCAGCTTCCCTCGCAGCTGGGCCCACAGGGCATCTCTTTCCTCTCGCAGTCCCTCCACAGTCTGAAGCAACCTACTTCCCACAAGGGGCACCATTTCTGGGTGGGGCCTCTCTGCCCCCTCCCAGTAAGGACACTCCCTCCTGTGGTGTCCCTGTCGCCTACAGGCGAAGCAGTTCAGAGTTCCCAGTCCCGGCCTCTCGTCCTTGGTGCCGGATCTCGTTTGGTCTGGGTGCCAATCTCTGCAGCAGCCAGAATAACTCCCTCTGCTGCTCAGCGAGCCGAGCCAGCCAATACAAGTCTCTTTTCTCCACCATTTTGTCTCAGTCTCTCAATGTGGCACAATCTGCCTAGTCCTCGCTCTTGCCTCTAGTATCGGGGCGGACTGCCTGTGCCTGCATTCTCCACCATGTGTGGCAGGGGTGGGGGGACTCACCACCGCAGCACCTCCCGCTGGTCGCTCTGGGAATTAGCTCAGTCCATGGAGAGTGCCCTCTGCTGGTGGTGTCCCATCTGTCTCTTGTCCTCCGTTGGCATCTGGACCTGCGTTGCTCCCCGCTTGACGGTGCCCTTCTTCAGGCCACTGCCCCTCCAGCAGTGCCCACTAGTCCAGCCTCACCCCCTTCCAGGGGGAATTAGCAACAGTCCTTGCACCTGCCTCAGTGGCTAACCAAAACCCCCAAAGTCTAGCCCCTTATCTGAAGGGCCAGTTGCAATTTGTCTCTGCCATCACATGGCCAGGTGCAGTACAAGAGAGAAGGGGGGGGGAGACCCAGGCCATCCCACTACTCTGGGTCCCAACGCAGGGACCCTCTAGCGGCAGCCTCCCTACCCTCCTCTCCCTTTGTTCAACTGTCCCTGGGCCACTTCCCTTTTGGCCCCTCATGCTACCAGGGGTTCCTTCAACCCAAAGCTCTTGGTAACTTTACTCTGTGTGAGGAGGTGTTAGGAAATAAATCAGGGGAGATACGGCCGTCCAACCGATAGATGGCTGGCACAAACAGGATAACACAAGAGTGCTTTCACTTAAAGCTAAACTTTACTAGTTTCAAGCACTTACACATGTCCGCAACAAGTTAGTAAAACACCCCCAACCCTTGATAATTACCAAAGCTGAGAGCGGCTTTCGAGTGATACAGCGACAGCCCGTCTGCCACTGGGGAACAGAAGATGCATCCAGAGGGAGAGGCCAGTCCTGAAGAGTCCCCAAACAAGTCCCCTTATTTATACATTAGTAATAGAATGATATGTCCCTTAAAGAAACCTTGTTAAGTAAGCAGTTTCGAGCAAGAGGTTCCTTCTGATTATCGATTAACCAGGTGTGGGTTTTTTCAGAACTTGCAGCCTTAAGACCTCAACAGAATTCCTGGGCACATCCTACTCTTTTAAAGCGCAGGCATCAGCAACTTCAACCCAATTCTTATCAGGACGGACATGGGGTCAAGCCGCCCCTTCTGTGGCACCCTAAATCCTCCTCCTCTCCTACCTTGGCCAAGCTGCGACTTGCTTTTAACAGCTTGCTGACTAAGCTGTCTTTAACAATAAGCCATAGTGGTTTCAGGCACTTTACTGGTTTGTCAAAGTCTCCTCATACACTCTCACCCTCTAGGCCCTTTCTATCAGGGTCCGCAGTCTGGCAGTTATTGGGTCAGAGCCCTATTATGCTCCCCCTGAGCCTGTCCAGCGCTGCTCTGCCCAATGTGCTGGTCTTCTGCTCTGGAGACAGACCTTCCCCCATGAAGGTCTGGGACAGACTGCCTGCTGCTCGCCTGGGCAGCCTTTATATAGGGCCGAGCCTAGCCCTGATTGGCTGGCTCTAATCTCGTCCCTGATTGGCTCTCAATAGCCCCTTCGCTGATTGACTGCTGGCCTGTGCAGCCACTCTGACCTACTCAAGCCTCCTCTTGCCTCGGGGTGGGGCAGCTGCCCCACGACAGGCATCAACTGTTGCTGCCAGGCTGCGGCCTGGGCTACATGGCCAGCTCCAGGCACCAGCGGAGCAAGCACGTGCCTAGGGCGGCACATGCTAAGGGACAGCATTCCGTCCATTCGTGGGGCAGCGGCAGTCCGACCATTTTGTTTTTTCTTTTTTCTGTTGCGGCAGTTCGGACAGCAGCAGTCCGAGCGTATTTTTTTTTTGTTTGTTTGTTTGTGGCGGTAAAAATGGTAGAGCCGGCCCTGATTGGGCTGTTCATATAAAAGCTCTATCCATCCATCCCAATCTAGTATTCATGTACTCGAATAGCAACACCACTGCCTACTTTGGCAGTGCACAACCTTGCAATAACAGTGTTATCCTGCAATCTGATAAGCATAAGACAGATGCGTTCTCCTGAAAAGCAAAGGCTCAGCATGCTTTTAAACAAATGATGAGATCTATTTCATTTGCTACTGTCGCCCTGGTAGGCACAGCTAGGCTACAATCTTCCAAGAATCAGAGGTGTGTCAGAAGCTCAAGCAATAATGCTGAATCACCAAAAGAAGATTCCCAAAGCTCATATATTTAGAAGATCTGGTATGGCTGATGATGCAGGATTTTCCCTTTTTTGATTCTTATAATGCCATAGAAAGAGACTCATTACAGTGCTAATTATTATTTCCACTGAAATAACAGATTTAAGATTCATCCCATCGCATGGACAGCTGATGCTTTCCGAATAAGTCGCTCAGTCAATGGTGAATCTGGTATCAACCCATCACGTTCTGCCAGAAGGCATCTGAAGGAGGTAAGAGATGGGGGAAGTGAAAAAAGAGGCCATAAATACAGTGCTCAAAACTATAGCAAACAGGCTTTTCTGTTTCCTGATTTAGTAGTCATGTGTCGTCTGAAAATAAAAAGCTTGCTGCAGCAAAAAGACTGGTAGATGCTCACGCTTCAGTCCCTGGCATTTAAAAGAGCTGAAAATGAAAATCAGTGTAGAAAACAGCACAGCTAAGTATTTAAATGCCCACATTGTGTGCTTTGACCACAAATATCACAATGCAGGACATGGACTAATAAGAGAGTGATGTTCCCTTTCCCATTTCTAACCCTCAACTAATGTTCCCTATTTTCACAGCCACACGGCTCTGAAAAATCACACAGCGAATGAACTTTGTGAGAAAATAATCTTGCTCTCCTCCCTTCAAGATCCTAAAAGCTCCCTTGTTCCAGCTAACCCTCTACCACTAACAATCCACTTCTGTTCTGATATCTCACCTCATAATTCTTAACCATAAACATTTTAAATAAGATGTCTCATACACATAGACTACCTGCTCACATTACTTTTAATGTTCCTTCCCCAGTTATCTGTATTTTGTCTAATTGTGATTGTAAAGTTTTCTGACAGGGAGATATAATAGGAAAATGAATAAAATGAGGAAGGATCTCTTCATATCTGGGAGGCTGGAATGATTTTCATTACTTAGAAGCTAGAGGTCTGATTCTCCACTCATTTACACTTATGTTAATCCGGACTAATTCCAGTGAAGTCAGTGGACCTACTCTAGTGTAAGAGTCTAGTCTTACTCTAGCTACTTAGTCAAGCTACTCCAGTCTTAAAGCTTCAATTCCTTCAACTGTCCTACACAGGTAGACTCCTCCAATAACTTGAATGGGTTTCAGTATGGGCACATGAGTCTGCTCGCCTGCTCATGTGAGCAGCTCTTGTGATTTCTACTAACACAAGACTGACACAATGGATAGCTGAAATATGGCACTAGAATAAGTTAGATCCCAAATAAACTGCACGTGGCATCATTATAGTATTCAGCTACTCATATACGTTTTATTTTATAATCTATTAAGTATATTGTTCCATATGTAAATACAATGGTGCCATACTGGAAGAGAAAGTCTTTTATAGCTAAACTTGTAGACTGCTAATAAATTGGTCAAATCAACCAGCCAAGTTTGTGTAGCTGAACAAACTAAATATTTGATAATTGCTGTAAATTGTGACCTAAGATTAAATCTAAAACTATGCAGCTTTATATGTACTTACTTGCATATCATTTTACTTGTAATTTACAATGTTTAAAAACAATTGTAATTTGTGCTTTCATAAATTGTATTTCTATTTAAATACATATCATGGAATCCAGAAATTCTGATTTTTAGCAAGTGGTACTTACCTAGCCAGTTTTTCATAGACTTTTGATTTACAATTTAAAGCAGCATGAATCAATAGCTGGCTGAAAACATCTCTCTGAAAATATGAGTCACAAATGAAATAAGTTAATATTTGGTAATAAATGCTGCAAATGACAATTGGTTAGATTCTGATTGGTTAAAACTATCGAGGAGAGGATTTCTTCTACAAACAGTATTAAGCAGCTGAGACATAGTACTTCTTATTTGTACATTGGAATGTTAGTGGAAACATGAAAGCCTAACAGATGCTATGCAAAGACAAACAAGCCTTACTCAAATGCAATTTAATAAAATAACATTCAAGCCCCTTTACCTGAGCATTGCTGCCTCCTATCTGCAGGAGTTCGTAGCGAATTGGATAAAGTAATTCTACTGTCTTGTCATAATTTCCATTGTCAAACTCTACCAAAGCCTGGCAAAGTGGTAACCCCAATTTTGGAGCCAGACCCAGCTCATGGTCTTCACCAGGTGCTCTGCAGAACAGGAAAGGCGTTAACTGCCAGTGAGCAGAAGATCAGACTGTAGCACTTGTACTCCTTTTAGTGCTGTTCTGTCACCTCCTGTTGGAGCAACTTAGTTCCATTGAGTTCAAGGAATAGTGATACATGGAACAAGACACTTCACATGTTAGGTACATTTTGCTAAACAAATCCTTATTTGCTGTACCTTTAAAAAATCCTGAAATCTCGCAATATTTTCATTAGACAAGTGAAGACATCCATTCCATAGTAATGTTACCCCATTTGACCTGAGAAGTTAGCCAATCACTGGAGCCTTGCAGGTTGTTTCCATTAGGAGGAGATACTGATGATAAAGTCAGATATTTCTTTAAGGGAAACCTGTTTATTAACAAGAATGTACAGAAAGCCCTGTTTCCTCAAACACAGTAGGAAACAAACATACAACAGGAGGCACTGCTCAATATTCCAAGCCTCTTTTTTCAGCCAACACTCTACTCAATAGCTCTCTCAAATGTCAGGGTCATACTACAAGCAATGCTTTGGATGTCTTTGGATTTGTGTTGCCTTCTCTGTCTGCCTGTCTCTTTCTCTCTCTCTCACACACAGGCATGCAGACAGAGAGCCCTCTCCATCAAAACAAAAGTGTGATACCCACCAGATACACTATTATATGGATTTGTTTGTCTGTTGCTGTTTTTTCTTTGACTTTCAGCCTCAAAATGTATAGGGTAGAAAAATAAAAATAATGAAAATAAAGGGCTGGAGGATTAGAATTATGTGGTTATTCTTTAAACAAATAATTTCTAATATAGGTAATGTAATTTTTATATTCTTGATGTGAGTAAGCAGTCCTATTACCCACATATTGGCTTAGTAAACATGAGGTTTAATTTTATATTTAGTTTTTCAAATATTCATATTCATATCAATTCCTGTTTTCTAAAGTAATTTTACTATATTTACATTTTATAATGCTTCAAACAACTATTATAATGCAGAGCAGTTACAACAATGTTACAATAAAAATGTAAAAGTAGGTGTGGACAAGCAGGTGGAAGCACTGTGCAGTATAAATTCATTAAATATTCCACAAAGTTTCCGTCTATCAGTGTTGAAATTCTATAGCACACATAGTATGTATCTAGAAGGAAAAAAAGGCTGTCACCATCTGATGGTAGCAAGCAAACCAGAGATTACTGTTTGGTAGCTTTACATTTCTCACATTTTCTTCTTGATCTCTCAAAGCCTAAGTGGATCATTTGCACATGCACCAGTGCTGTTCTGCTCTTTTGTGCAAAACAATACCCATCACACCTGATATTAAGATTCCATTTATAAATAGTTTCTCAAAATTGTTAGTTGGTTAATAGGTGTCAGGCTCTTAGAAGATTGTTAGAGAGAGTCCAACAGATCAACATATTGCTTGTAACCATGGCTAGCAATCATGTAGCACAATGATTCTCAACCAGGGGTCCAAGGCCCCCCAGGGGGCCGCGAGTAGGTTTCAGGGGGTCCACCAAGCAGGGCCAGAATTAGACTTACTGGGACCCAGAGCAGAAAGCCAAAGCCCCACTGCATGAGGCTGAAGCCCAGGGCTCAGAGCCCTGCCACCCAGGGCTGAAGCTGAAGCCGAAGCCTGAGCAATGTAGCTTTGTGGGGGCCCCGTGGCATGGGGTCCCAGGCAACTGCCCTGCTTGCTATCCCCTAACGCTGGCCCTGGCTTTTGTATGCAGAAAAGCAGTTGTTGTGGCACTGGTGAGCTGTGGAGTTTTTACTGCATGTTGGTGGGGGGCCTCAGAAAGAAAATGGTTGAGAACTCCAATCAAGCACCCTTCCGTTGTACTCATAACTATCTTTAACACATCCTGCTTGTGTCTAACATCTTTCAATCATATATTATACCTTTACACACCATTTATAAATGGAAGCTTAAGATAAAGCATTACTACAGTAACCTTGCTGCCCTATTTTGTTTGGTTTTAAATGCCCCTGCTGTCATCTTTCTAATGCTATGTATACACTATTTTAATGAAGATTTGTTTTAGCAGAATATGATGATCATTAGTCTTCTGAAAACTGAAAGACAAACGACAGGCCCTTTCTTTTGCAAGTGAAAAAAGTTGTCATTGTAGGTAGCTGGCTCTTTCCCAACTTGTCTATTTCAGCATGTTCTGTGGCACCTTTATGCCACAAACGTCTTACATATAGCCCTTACGGGTCAGAAAGAGAAAGCAATGACTGACTCAGACTGTACTCTAAAGAAAGAAGGAAAATCAGTTTCACCCACAGAAAAGCTGAGTACATAAAACAAGAGCAGGAAAAATGTAAGACTGGAATGCCATTCTTATACCGCCTTTCATGACGGTCAATATAAAAAGAAGAGCAAGAAATTTATATTTTGGACATAAACAAGGATGTGACAAACATTCTATTTTGCTAAAATACTAAAATATTCAAATTTGTATAGCTGAACCAAGTTGTTCCAAAATTATTTTCACAGTGCTTTTAGCTCAATTTCATGTTAAAATGATAATTCATTGTATGCTTATAGACATTTTATAGATATCTTGTAAACAACATTGATTAAAATTGGTGCATCACGGCAAAAGGGGCCTTTACAGGTAATTGGCTTATTTTGTGAAGTTTTCTTAATGCTGTAGAAGAAAAATTCCACTGTTCTGATACGAAGAGTCACATCTCTAAAGTACACCCACTATAAGGGAAAAAAGTGTCTATAGGTTAAGGTGCCACAAGCACTCAAAACTCACGGTACGTACAACACTCAGACAATGATGCTGCTATCTGACAAAATTAAATACCCAATCGAGACAATAAATGCCCACTTTAGATACATTAAAATCAAAAGTAATAAGGTTTGCTAACCTTAACTTCAGAAACACTACCCTGCTGAAACCAGAATTCTGGTTAGGACATCCTACATCAGAGAAAAATAAATTATGGTACTTAGCAAACTGCAAGAAATTAATTATTATACTAATATGCCTTGTGATGAAAAAAATATTTATTCAGAACAACATTTTAATTCACTTGCTTACTTGGCAAGTTCCTGAAGAGTTGTTAAGAGCTCATTGGTGGTTTTGTGGTCTTTGACCCCGAGCAAAGACATGAGAATGTGGACATCATTGAAAAGCCAAACATGATCTTTGGTGTGCTTCTTTGCAAGAGGGATAACTTTGTTCCATCTGTCTCCCACCTTTACACCTAGGAGTAACATACATGATTTCAAATAAAAACTCCACATGCAAAACCATGTATCTTGGCATATACTCCCAGTTTAATTTAGCATCATAAGATTTGATTACTAGTTTAAGACACCACCTCTGGACCTGTGTCAAACCTCTTTATTGATCATCTCCAAATATACCATCTGTAACTGATATCCTGGATCCCATTAGATAGGGATCAGGCCTAATAATAGGATAAATCAGAGGCAAATTATGGGTTTGTAGGGCCCTGGGCTGAACCAAGTGGGGGCCCCTCCCCACTCCTTCTGCCTGCAGTCCCCCTGCTCCCACCCACAGTGCTCCTGTAGGGAGCTGGGTCAGGACGTGGGGGCTTCCCCCGCCCACCTGGTGCAGCTACTGGGGAGCAGGGTCAGGGCACAGAGGCTTGTCCGGCTTCACCTGCCTGGCACTCCGGCCAGGAGCAGGGTCGGGATGCAGGGGCTTCCCCCTGCTCCCTAGCAGGAGTGCCAGGCAGGTGGGGGGAGCAGGGCAAGCCCCACGCCCCAACTTCGCTCCCCAGCAGTAGTGTCGGGCAGGCAGAGTGGGTCAGGGCAGTGCCCATTTTTCCAGGGGCCTCACAATTTGCCAGGGCCCTTGGGCACAGGCCCCGTTGGCCCAGTGGCTAATCCACCACTGGGATAAATGATGTCCTCCTGAACACAGATGAGGGAAGAAAATGCCCAAAGTCATTATTCTGGATCTGGGTGGAGCATATATCACTAAAACATACTGCAGATGAGTGCACCATGACTAGCTGCAGCAGAGCTCTGTGAAAACTATTATTTACAGCTGTGATGATGTGGGGACAGTCTGTCTTATGAATTCTGGTTGATATTATGAAGTTGTATCATGAAATTGCTGTATCAAGGAAAACCTCTGTATGTGTACCCACCACAAGCAGGTAGAGTAGTGTTACATCTTCCCCAGACCCAGGACAATGGGAAATACTTAATGTTAACTGAGGTGCTTTGAGCAGGCAATAGATATGCCTAGGTAGTTTGCACAAGCTGGGAAATGATATTTCTTCTTGGGAATGGGGGAGATTGGAGCACTGGAAATTTGTCAAAAAGCAGACCAAAGAAAGCTAGGTGTTGGAAAGGTGGCATATAAAGAAGGGATGCTTGCTGTGAGACACACAGTATCAGGCGTTGTTGGGTAGTAGAAGAGGAAGGGCATGGAGCAACCAAGAACACAGAAGGCAAGCTGGGCTGAAAGACTCCATGAGGAGCAGCAACCCAGAAGCCTGATGGGGCAGGGAAGGGAAAGTAAGGTTTACTATGAGCAGATCTGTGTATTTCTCATGCTATTAAACAAAGACTCTTAATGTGTTAATAACCTATACAAAGGTCTGTATGTGTTACATGCTTTACAACCACCACAGGCTCCAACTCAGAGAGTTAAACTGTAAGCCAGAGGGCTCTTATCTTTGGTGGGATTCTGGGACTGGGTGTGTGTAGGTTGCTGGGATACTGGGGGGAAGAGAGGGTCAGCACTGGACCTGGGGACTAAGGCATAGGGTTACCATATGTCTGGGTTATTCTGGACATTGCCTCTATTTTGAGACTCCATCCTCTGTCCAGGCAGATTTTTCAAACAACACGAAATGTCTGGGATTTTTGCAGAGCAGATATTGCAGCTCAGAAAGTGCCCTGACTAGTCCGTTTCCAGATTGGTCCCTCCCCTGTATCCGCAGCTGACTAGACCGTTCCCCTGCAGCCACAGCTTCTGCATTTTGCCCACCCAGGCCCCTGTTCCCAGCCCTGGGGAGGGGATCCTGCAGGAAAGTGCTGCCTGATCAGAGAATCACAGAATATCAGGGTTGGAAGGGACCTCAGGAGGTCATCTAGTCCAACCCCCTGCTCAAAGCAGGACCAATTCCCAACTAAATCATCCTAGCCAGGGCTTGTCAAGTCTGACCTTAAAACCTCTAAGGAAGGGATTCTAACCACCTCTCTAGGTAACCCATTCCAGTGCTTCACCACTCTCCTAGTGAAAAAGTTTTTTCCTATATCCAATCTAAACCTCCCCACTGCAATTTGAGACCATTGCTCCTTGTTCTGTATCTGCTACCACTGAGAACAGTCTAGACTCATCCTCTTTGGACCCCCTCTCAGGTAGTTGAAGCAGCTATCAAATCCATCCTCATTCTCTCTCTGCAGACTAAACAATCCCAGTTCCCTCAGACCTCATCCTCATAAGAAAGTCATGTGCTCCAGCTCCCTATCAATTTTGTTGCTCTTCACTGGACTCTTCCCAATTTTCCACATCCTTCTTTAGTGTGGGGCCCAAAACTGGACACAGTACTACAGATGAGCGCTACACCAATGTCGAATAGAGGGAATGATCACATCCCTCAATCTGCTTGCAATGCCCCTACTTATACAGCCAAAATGCCGTCAACCTTCTTGGAAAACAAGGCACATGTCAACTCATATCCAGCTTCTCGTCCACTGTACCCCTAGGTCTTTTCTGCAAACTGCTGCCTAGCTATTTCGGTTCCTAGTCTGTAGCAGTGCATAGGATTCTTCCATCCTAAGTGCGACTCTGCACTTGTGCTTGTTGAAACTCATCAGATTTCTTTGGCCATCCTCTACTTTCTCTAGGTCCCTCTGTATCCATCCCTACCTTCCAGCATATCTACCACTCTCCCAGTTTAATGTCATCTGCAAACTTGGATGGTTGTCAGTCACTGGGTCCTCGCTTGCCGCCATCACCATGACAGGGAGTGACACTGTCTCCCATTGCACCCAGGTACCCACTCCGCACTTTAACTGTATCTCCTTCCGGGTCCCCCCCCCAGCAGTATGCTCTTTTGGGGGACTTGAAATATGGTAACCCTACACTAAGCCAGGTGAGCTGATGAGCTCTATTTCCATGAAAGGATAACAGACTGAGAATCAGCACCAGGATATGTGCCAGACACACCAAGGGAGGAAACACTTCTGCAGCCTATTAAGACCCAGTGAAGCTTAAAAACACTCAGGAATCCAGAGGAATTCCCCTGACAGCCGTCTAGTGAGGGTATGTCTACACATACACAGGTCTACACATATACATGTCTACCCTTCACCCACGCTAGGTCCCAGAGCTCAGGCTTTAACCTGAACCCAATTGTCTACACAGCAATTTTCAGCCAGCCTTGGATTTTTTATCCCTGTGTAGATGTACCCTGAATGACCAAAAAGAGGTGCTTGATTGGATCTGTGACAACAACTTAGGAGGTGAGCAGTTTTTTCAGGAACTCTCACTTCATCTTTGCGTTAGAAAGTTAAAGAAAAGCTGGATGCCTGTTTACATAGTCCCATGGAACTGTTGAATGATTGGTACTATATTTACATTGACTCCCTATTTCATCAATATCAAGATTAAGAACTAAAAATTAATGTTGGCTTGATATTTAGTAAAAGAGAAGTTAATGGCTTTTTAATAGCTTATGGATTTGATCTTTAAACATTAGGTTGAAAAAATTAGATCTCCAGGGACAAGGGAAATGAAACTTCTCAAAAAAAAAAAGAAAAAGAAAAATGTGACCTCTATTAATTTGGTTGAATGGAATATTGTACTTGCAGGAAAATAATTACCTTTATTTCTCCCTAAAGTTTATGTTCATTAGTATATACTTAAAATTCACCTCTGAAAAACAGCATCTCTTTGAAGATCTCTTCTCTAGCATAACCCACTGCTCGGACTTGCTCTGTATATTTACCTAAATCTTCACCTGTTGCATTTTGGAGGATGAGCCCTTACCTTACTCTTTTAAGAAGAATGAGTAGACTGAAGCAGAAACTAACAGTTCTTTTACCTTCCAGCTGAAGGCGGTACAGCATGGAGCAGTTATCTAGCACAGCCAACATACTTCTGCTTGACAGGCATGCAGGAGCAATCTATAATCAGAAAGCATTCTTATGTGGCATTACCCATATTTAAGTGGAAGTTAACCTGAAAATAAACTTACTTTGACAGTACAAAATTAATTCTCTCCTCTTACTCTTCCAGATATAATCATTTTTTTAACAACCCAAATTGCCTCTTTCAAAAATACAGCAATCTACAAATAATATTTATATTATTTTATCTGTGGTGTTTTTCCATTTATAAAATCAAATATAGTATGTGTGAAAACTATCTTTTCTACAATCTCTGATCTCCCCCAAATGGACCATAAGTACCTCTATTACTTTGCAATAATCACCAGAGTAGAATGAGATATTTTTGTAAAGTTTCACACCAAAACAGGCACGAAGAGACCTGTTACACAGATTCCTGGTTAATTGCTGTGGATTATTTTAGAAAGATTCTTCCAAAAGTTCAGATAGCAAAAAATTTATATAAGTCACCTAGAAAGGAAAAGACATGACTAAGGAAGAAGCCTAACTAGTAATTAGATTAAAATCAGATCTCGTAGATTAATTACCAATCATGATAGCTTAGATTTACAGAAAAAAAACCTATTTTACATGATGTTAAACTTTTAAAAAGATTATCTTTTTTCCCCCTGTCCCACCAAGGCATCTACATAGCAACCATGGCAGCCTGACTAAAGATAACAGGATATGAAAGTGGTATCAATAAAATAATTGGAAAACACTAAAAAACCAGAAAATGGTATCACACCTTTATATATTGTACATCAAATACAAAATGAGGCCTATGCACACCATTTCATTTGAACAATGTCTTTTCACTACACCAGAAATGGTTTATACTCACATGATTGTCATAAATTGTCAAAGCAGCCTCATAGTCACCCTGTAAAACCAAAGGAGGATTGTGTCATGACATAGAGTGTCCGTAAGTAACTGCTAGAATTCAGTACTAGCAAATTTTTAAAAGAATATCAGTGATCCCATCAATGAATGTCCATGTGCAACATACCCAGATTAGATATGGGAGAGGTGAACAAGTGCACTACCTGATTATTATTTATTATGTGTGTTATAGAATCTAGGAATAGAGTACCTCAAGTCATATTACATAAAAAGCAATTATACATAAAAATAAAATAAACTGTAGAGTTTCATCCAAAACTTAATCAAAGAGCTCTGAATAAATTTAAAGGAAAATTCAACATGGATTAATACTAAATTTACCAGGCAAAATTATCATGGAAATTTCATTTCAGCGGATGTGCAAAACAAATGAAACATACAGTATATGTTGACACATGGGTATTGGGAGGGGAGCCGTAGGAAGAAAAGTAACTTGGAGGTTTCAAGAAAGTAAGGAAGGGGTTTGCTTTATCTTACCCTCTCCAGTTAGGGTGTAACACGAAGTTTTGTATTAATTAACTGAATGCTAAATTGGGACATTACACTCTTTGTCACTAACATGTATCTTCTCATCAACTCATACTGCTTTGCCACTTACATACTAGCATTTATTTCCCTGCTAATTTTTGCCCCCAACACGTTAAGTGCTAAGTACTATTAAATCCAAAGAAAATATATATTGCAGCCCAATAGGTTCAGGATAACATACACATATTTGTAAAGAGTTTAAATAGATCTTAAATATTTTTAAGACTGAGGGGAAATTAACAGCACAAAATCTCTCATTTCTTTAAGATAGTGGCCCTGTTGGTCTCTCTCATGCAATTTTTGCAAACTCCAGACTCTTACATTCTACGTGTAGGAAAAAATTGTACACCTCTACCCTGATATAACGCGACCCGATATAACATAAATTCGGATATAACGCGGTAAAGCAGTGCTCAGGGAGGGGTGGAGGGCACTGCGCACTCCAGTGGATCAAAGCAAGTTCAATATAACACGGTTTCACCTATAGATTTTTTCCTCTCTAACATATAACTTTTAAAAACACTTTAGTAAGATACCACACCACAAATTATACTGTAGTATTTCATAAAAACATCCAAATAGAAAGAAGGGAGGAAAGCAGACCATATCCTTTCTATCAGGTCTGCCTATTAATAATCATCCAACTGGAGCAGATAGTATATAGATATAGAAGTGTGCTCATACCTTTTCAATGAAATACAAAGCCCAGTGCCAGTAATTATGGCAAGCAAGCATGTCACAGTCCTGAGAAGAGAGAGAAAATATTTTACTTCCAATTTAAACTCTTGATTTAAACAGATCCAGGGCATCCAAATCTGAGGGCCTAATAAATCAGTAGATATTAGAGCCAAGAACCTTAATCTGTTGTTCCAGTCTGAAAACTGACAACAGCACAATCTTACTCAATAGACTTGCTCTTTGTGGATATGTAGAAAGATACAAATATGGAACCTCACAATTCAAGTTCTATAGAGCAACTTTTCAGAACAGACCTGCATATTGAATCAGACTCTGCCTTATTCAATGGCACCTTTATTGGAAAACCTCTACATACCCCAGACTAACTTCACGCCTGCCTTTCCAGCCACAGGCTGACAGCATAAGGTCAAATACTCCTCTCCATTACACCAATGGCAGATTAGCCATTGGGCCCATGGGGCCTGTGGCTCAAGGGCCCCTACCAACTTGGGGGGGGCCTGGAAATTATCCAGTTCCTGGCAGCAGAAGCCTGGAGCCCCAGCCGCCGGGCAGGCGGGGCGAGGGAAGTCCCTGCACCCCAACACCACTCCATGGTAGTGGCGCCAGGCGGGGAGAAGCCCCACCCACAGCACCCCCCGACCTCATCCCTGGCCAAAGCTGCAGGATAGGAGAAGCCCCACCAACCCCCCACAGATGCTGCGGGGCAGCAGGGGAAGCCCCAGCTGTGGCTCTGGCACTGGAAGAACTCTCACTCTCCACTGTGGCCCGGGGTGTGGCAAGAGGACAGAGCTTCTCCAGTCTTGGGGCCTCAGTGAGGGGCAGAGGGGAGAAAGAAGCAAAAGGGGTTGTGGCGCTGCAGTGGGGAGGTGAAATGAGGGGGGACCCTGGGTGGAACAAGGGCAGCCCCCACCCCCAGGGAAGGGGCAAAAAGGGGTGGGGCTGTGGGCACGGCCACAGGCAGAAGAGATGGGGAGGCACCCCCCACTTGCTCTGGCCCAGGGCTCCGAGAAACCTCAATCTGCCTCTGATTACGCTGGCAGAAATCCACAGAAGACAATAGGGTTGCACCAGTGTAACAAACAGAAATCTGAATCTGCAATATATTGGTGGCAACTCAGATAAGTACAATAATCACAGACTCTAAAACTACCTATTCCTGCCCAATGGAGAAGTTAAAATTAATCCTATCTCTAAAGGAACAGAGTGCTCATTTTAATGGTGACTACTTCAGTACAAACCTCTGAGATGTGAGAGAGTTTTCAGTATGTCAGCATTTTATGTTGTTTACATACGCCAGTGGTTTATCATAACTTGTTTAATATTAAACTACAACAAGGACTCTACAGACTCAAGTGGTTAAATGTTAGACATAAAAGTGACATTAGCAAGTTTGGCCTATATAGTAATCTGTTCCAAATGTCACACAAATAAGATCATTGGTCCCTTCCCTATGAATAAAATGTAGCTTCTTAGTGCTGCACAGGCTAACCTATAAGAAATGCCTAGGGGAGGGGTGTGGCTTAAGTGTACCCCTCAAAGGGATTTAGGCACCTGAATCCAGACCAGTGGAAGGTGCCTCCTTCAGCTTGGGAATCACAAGCATGAACCTTTTCCTGGAGTTAGTGCCTAAGTCCTTTCTTGCAAAAAGCTGTTCTACTTTGTACAAATAATTAAAGTCACTGGGCCAGAGAAACAGTCATTCTCACTCTATAGCCCAGTGGTTAGGGCACTCACCTGGGATATGGAAGACCTACATTCTAATGAGTAATTATTTATATAAAGTGGAACAGCTTCAACAGGAGAAACTGAGAGAGACCCACTCCAGAATATCCCATACCTCAGCAGTTAGGACCCATTCCTGGGAGCTGGCAGACCTGGGTCCAAATTCCAGGTAAAGTAGGGATTCCAACCAAGGTCTCCTAGATCCTGGGTGAAAGCTCTCACCACTGGGGTAAAGGCTCTAAGAAGGTGGCAGTACCTTCCCACACAGGCTGCATTTTATGAAGGCCCAATCCAGTAGGTATGCTCTGAGCAAGCCTGCTAAATTGGGCCCTGCAGGTGAGATAGGTAGGGTAACCCTAGTCTGAGGATCCTGCTGGCACTTAGGTGTGAGCTAGATGCCCAGTCATCAGAACACAGTGAGCAGTGAATACGCCCAACAATAGAAATGTAGGTTCCTAGGGGACATTACTGCAGAAACTTAGGTACCATGGGACTTTAGGTATCTACAAGGTTAGGCAGCAGCTGAGAGAGCACTCAGGTGCTTTTGAAAATTTCACCCAAATTTTCTATTTATAGTTCATTACAATTTTGTTTGTTAGTTTTGGTGCCGTGTTTTTGTTTGTTTTGTTGTTGTTGTCATCCTCAAAGTTGATCAGCAAAGGGAAAAAAAAAAATCTCTCTCTGAAATTTGATATGCCTGAACCTTGAGGGAGTGCTCAGAAAGCTCTCCGTCAATAATACTAATCTTGATATTGAAGATTTCTAATTTTTAAAAACAAGCAGAAAACAACCCCAAACCTCTTTAGGCCTTCTTGATACAGCTCTGCTCCTTGAGTATAGTGGAACTGTCAATTGCAGGGATAAAGCTCATTCCTACAGCAGACAGATCCTTCTTGGAGCTAACTCCTGTGGGTTGTAAGAACCACCACAAACTTCAGCACCTTCAGTTCCAAGTGCAAGGTGCATTTCTTTGATACCTTTCCTTCACTATTAAATACATTGCATGCAGCAGACAAAAATTAAAAATCTACACACAATTTTCTGCCTGAAGAGGAAGAAAGATGGAAGGAAAAGACCCACATGACAGAAGCTGGTTATGTTATTTAGTGCAGTAGTTCTCAATCTTTCAGACTACTGTACCCCTTTCAGGAGTCTGATTGGTCTTGCATACCCCCAAGTTTCATCTCATTTAAAATCCACTTGCTTACAAAATCAGGCATAAAAATATAAAAGCGTCACAGCACGCTATTACTGAAAAATTGCTTACTTTCTCATTTTTACCATATCATTATAAAAATCAATTGGAATATAAATATTGTACTTATATTTCAGTGTATAGGACATAGAGCACTTTAAACAAGTCATTGTATGAAATTTTAGTTTGTATTGACTTCACTAGTGCTTTTTATGTAGCCTGTTGTAAAACCAGGCAAACATCTAGATGAGTTGACGTATCCCCGGGAAGACCTCTGTGTACCCCCAAGGGTACACATACCCCTGGTTGAGAACCACTGATTTAGTGCATTACTGGACCATGGTCAGATGAATATGATATAAGAACATGAACAGAAAAGGGGACAAGCACCATCTTCCTTTCCTTTGCAGTCCATCTTTTAACATCCTCCCCTCCCCAAAAGCAAACAGAAGTTGAGATCTTTTACAATCTTGCTTTGATTGTGTCTCCCTGCAATTCATTCTATGTTCACGAACCTTTTCGTGAAGTAGTTTTGTCAAGTTCCTCAATTTATTCTTAAATTGCTGATCTTAGGCTTAGTAGAAAACTTATAAATTTCACTTTGTTGCCTGCATATCAGAGCAAAGGGCCCATAGCCACAGCAGATAAAAGCATTCTATGCACATATATATTGCTCATGATCCAAATCACAAGTGGCATGTAAAATGTTTTATCTACTGGCCACATCCCTTTGGGTACGCCAAGCCCCTGCTTGAGCCAGGGCTCAAGCCTAACAAACCTTGCACCTACACTGCAATTGCACTAACCAAGGGGTACCAGGACTCTGCAAGACTGGAGGATCCAAGCTTGAGTTAAGCCAGTAACCAGGGTCTGAGCACTATTGCATCACAGTGTAGAAACAGCCCTGCTTGACTCAGGTCCCAAGAGTCAGCCAGAAGTATCTCATAATTTCATGGGACAATTTCCTTAGCCCGCTCTATCCCAACAGTCTGCAATTCACTGTACTGAAAATGGAAGCCACCACTCCCTCTTTGCAAATGGCAACAGATCATGTCAGCATTAACTCATTCTCTTCGGATCACTGATCTATGAGCACACTATCAGAGTGCCTCTTGGGTTTGCAATGGAGAGCAAACTGATGAAGACTTTTGCAAAATGAGCTGCTTCCTGGTAATGTGTCTGGGTGGGTGGGGGGAGAGGAGGGTGGGAAGCAATGCTTTCCCCACAGTGCACCATGGTCCGAAGGCTAGAGTGGCCACATTTTGGGGTGGGGAGGGGCAGCTTTAGGGACTCTGGATATGGTTACTTTGACTCGGGTCTGCACACTACTGTGTGGAAGCCAGAGCCCTAGGGTTAAAATATAATGTAGATGCTCAAGCCCAGGGTTCCCTAGCATGGGTCACCTGACTAAAGCCCCACTAACCATGGGTTTACATTGCAGTGTAGACATACCCAAAATGTCTAACAACTCTGTTGTGCTCATGAATTGTGAAATATTTTTATATGTAAGATCACATGCTAGTTAAAGATGCCTACAGAACTTACCTCAATACTTCAAGGTAAAATATGAGAAACTAATAGAATTTTGGGTGAAATCTTAGATACACTGTAGTCAATGGAAAAACTTTTATTGACTTCAGTGGGGCCATTTGCTTTAAAAGTCTTTATTTAGGTCATTAAAACAGAAACTTTGGGGAATGAGTTTGGAATTGTTGGGGGGTTTTTTTGTTTTAATTTGTATCACTAATCTCAGCTATAAATACTGAGGGGAATTTTTGGATGACTAACACCTAAGGTAGATTTCTGAAATATGGAACTGTTGTTACATTTTCTGCCTGTTGCTTCCAAAATGGGATGAATGGAGATTCTATCTTGAAGCAGTAGCTTCCTATTATTTGTGAAAGTCTACAAATTTCATTAAGAAATAGATCTGACAAAAGTATGCTACATAAAGAGGAACCACTAGTATTTAAAGGAAGGAGGAAAAAACCACACAGTCAGTCACATCAAAGGAACTATTAAGGAAATTTACCTTCCAGTTGTTTTCAGTTTGCTTCATAAATGTCAATCCATTCTTCAAGTCTGCTTTCATTTCATTTATGTGTGCTATGGTATGGACAGACCATGCATCTGACTGGTTTATAGCTAAGGCCTGGTAGTGGGAAAAGAGAAAATAGCACGATGCATACTGGATAGATTACAAATAACTGTACATACTACTGCACAAATGGAAACTGAAGATTTTTTTCTCATACATGATGGGTATTAAGTATATCTCTGCTTATAACTTCAGTCATATCCTGGGAGACTGGTTTCAACAGAAAGAAGAAAAAAATGTTTGCTGGATGAGTTCACTTACTAGCATCTATTGAACAGATAACAGTTGCAAAGTAGTTTCAGAATGAAGGCCTGAACCAAGACCACCAAATTACACTTCATTTTACAACTTTTCTTATGCTTTGGGCTCAGAAGAGTCATATAGTATGGGCAAAGCCATGATTTATGCCCATCCCATAGCCTCCATATGGGAAGCATATGAGTTGATCACTTGTTGTAAAAGAAAATAATAATACGGTTCCTTGCAGTTAACCACTTTTCCTATAACAAGAACATGCTCTGCTAAGCTCTGAATATCAGACCGCTGCATCTTTACTATTCCAACAATTCTCCATTCATCTGTAAATCTCCCCCACATTGCCCGCAAATTTCATTTGCTGTTAATTTAATGTAAAATAAGAGATTTAAAAGTTCTATTATTTTCAGCAATCTGGCTCATATAAGCAGTTTGACAAAAACATAGGAAGATGCCAATAGATTCCATTTGTGCTATAATTCATGTAACTTTCCTATTTTACTGGAACCCTTGGTCATGTGGATATGTTGCCAGCTTTTCATTACCACTGCAAATGAGATCATACTTATAAAGAATGAATTACATATACCTAATTTACCAAGGCATTATGCAGAGTGCTCATTAGATTAACTTATTGCACGTCTGATATTTTACTAGGGAGCTGTTACCATTCCAAAGATTTGATGGCAAATCGACACAAGTTTCAAATATATTTCCCAATGACAAGTTTCCATTTTATTCTCTCAAGCTTGCATAGCAAGATTCTGTCTGTCCTTCACTCTCATCCTTCCCTCCCCCCTCCGATCATGAATTTAAAAAGCCAGCAAAAACTAAGGAAAGGGGAAAAATCTCCTATTTGAGGTCTCAAAGGCCCATAATCTACATGAGGATGTGGCACATGAACGGTTATGAATTTCAGAACAGTTGCTTACTTTTGTTTAATTTATTTTAAATTGTCATTTATCTTCTCTCTCAAATGAACATCTGAATACCAAATAAGATTAAAAACTTAAAAACCTTTTTGCACCAACAGTGTCCCGTTTACCTCATTGGCAAGCTTTTCAGCACGATCAAAATAATTAGTTTCCATCAGTCCAAAGGAGTATATGCCTTTCACATAGCTAAACAAAAGGAAAACTCAATTTAGAATTAGGAGGATAAAGCTAGTATTGCAAAGCACATTAAAAAATTTCAATACAAAATAATTCTTCCACTGCATGTATTAATACCGAGTAGTGGGAAAAGGAGAAAGTACACAGAATCTGATTTTTTTCCCTACAAAAAGTTAGCATATTGAGGAAATGCCCCACTTTCTCTTTCCCAACATACCTAGAGTGGGAAGATATATGTATTCATGTCTTGTGCTAACTACAAAAAAAAAATAAAAAAAAAATCACACAGAACTTTGTGAGATGCAGAGTATTTTCAAGAAATCAAGTACAGTATGTTTACAATATCCAGTGCATATAATTCCAAAGTATAATGCTGCGGATATTGTATCGTTTTCCCAATTTAATATATTTTGAAGTGAAAAAGACTTTACAGAGAGGAAAAAAGGGTACTTTATGTCTGGGTAACGTAGCAGTTTTCTTTCCCATTGTTCTACTGAAGCTCTGCAAAGTATAATAAAATAGATACCAGTGCTTATTCCCAGACAAAAAGGAATCATTAAGATGCATTTTATTAATTACTTACACTCATATCAGAATACTGTAGTTAGTCAGAGCAAAAGCTTGAAATTGTTTATGAAAAACAAACATTGGACATCTCAACAAGTCAGAAATCGCTGTTCTTCAGAGAACCCTTACTCTGCCTACCATGCTGTGTGTTATCCACATGACATTGTTGGGTTCTCATGCTAGATACATCAAGTACTGTCAAAGTTTTCTCAGCTCTTTGTCCACTTTCTGGAGGGTACTCACTGCAACTAAATGCAGTGGGTCTTTGTGCAGAAAGAAGAGGACAGGGCTCCTTTAAGGTCCCTACTGTATTTGGGTTATGAGGAAGGGGAAACAGGAACAGACTTACACGACTGGAGCAAATGGAGGAACAGGAACTGGCCAGATTTGGGGGAGCAGAGTGCACAAACCCCCCAGAAAAGGGGAAGGTATCTATACCCTGTGCATTCCAGAAGGATCTCTCTCCTCAGTCACTGACCAGCAGCACTCACCCTCCCATCTATGGGATCAGAGTAGGACCAGATTTTGTACGATTTGCTGTAGACATTGCACTTGTCGCTTTTTCTCTTTTGGGGCTGGGAAAGAATTATACCCTCACTGCCAGATTGGCTGAGGCATGGTGGGGGTTTTTCTCCTTCCTCACAGCAGGTCAAAGAGCCGGTGGGACAGGTAAGGAGTCAAATGTCAAATATAGTAGGTAGCAGATGTGGCAGGAGTCCAGTGCAGGTACTCGTTACAGAGGGATGAACCTGATGAACCGGAGTTGGAAGTAGACCTAAGGGAAGGCATAGCTCAGGAAGCTGGGTAAGGGGTACTTGGGGCTCCTAAGGTCTGCAACAGAAGGGAGACAACACCCCCTTTTTTCCAACTCCTCTTAACCCTCATATGAGGGGAAGGTAGTAGAGGCTCAGCAACAGACTTGGAAGGGAAAAGGCTGACAGCCACCCTCCCAAACAGGCAGAAACAATTAACAATGGCCTGAACAATTTATTCCCATATATTCCCAGATATGTAAAGCAAATAAAGTTGTGGCCTAATTAAACCACATCCATAGCACCTTGTCTTTCTTGCTGCATTGCTGAGGCAACAAAGTAAGTTTGTTTTGGAGGAAGAGATACAATATGCAGGTCACAAAGTTGTATTCATACAGCTTATAGTGTCAGGGCAAGAGCTGGTTGCTTATGGATTCTTTGTATATCTACCTCCATATGTCAACCTGTGTATCCACTTACAAATTTATCTCTGCACTCAGCTCTAAATTTCTTTTATAATTCAAAGTTAAAATCCTTTCATGAGTTTAACGTTAGTAGCCTTTTTTGCCTTTCAAGAGTTTGAATTTTTTGTTTAAAAAAAACCCCAAACCTGTTCTAAAGCATGTTTGATAAGTAACTGATATGTCAACATATTTAGATTATCTTGCATTAATTCCAGAAGACCAAACCAGATAATCCTGCAACATTTCATGAAGCACTAGAAGTTTTAGATGGGTGCAGCACAGCAGCCCTCTTCCTGAGAGAGATGGGTCAGCATGCACACTTAGTTATTAAGTTAGGCAGCAAGCAGGCTGAACTAAACTTCCTCATTGCACAAGTCTTTTTAGGAAAATCCCAATTCTTATTTCAGAACAACAGTCTGGCAGTCCAAATTAAAACCAGGTCCCACAGCTGCATTTTCCTCTCCCAGTTCTGCTTCCTTCTTGTAAAGTGTTGCAACTTAGCTGTAAATTCTTTTGAGTAAAGACCATGGATACAAAACTGGCCCAACAGAAGTCAATGGGAGTTTTGCCATTGACGTTATTAGGGCCAGAATTTCACTCCATGTCTTCATATATCATTTGTGACATTTTTGAGTACTATAAATTAATCATCATCATCAACCCATTCAGCCAAAATCTCAGTTAAAAACAAACAACTGACCAGTGAGTCAATAGGAATGCAAAAAAAAGTTCATTCTTATACGCATATTTTTGAAGTCAAGGGTGGTTAGTTGGCACTCCCTTATCTGTCCTCAGGCAGCGATTGCAGGAATAATCAGGAAAAGTTTGCAACAGCCTCACACGTTGCTGACCAGAAGATCCTGAACTTATGCAAACCAGAGGTGGCGATCCACAGATCCCTGAAGATCCACTCTTGCATACCTACTAAGAGGAATATCAGGTGTCCAGTAAGGATAAACACGGGCAACAGAGTCTCGCATCTGTGTTTGACGTCCCATGTAAAGGTAAGTGGCCTGGGCAAATTTGAGTGCTAGTATGTCAGTTGGATGGTCCCGTAGAATTTGATCCCACACATCACAAGCTTTGGGAAAACGCCTAGAGAGAAGAAAAAATATTAATCATTGACAGAGTCAGCAAGACCTAACTGTCTCAGTCTAACATTTTTAAACTTCTACTACTCCAGCAAATGTAAGTGAAAAACGTAACAAGAAGTGACAATTTCCTAGCTTGCAGGAATTTTTCTTAATTTATAATATACACAATTGTTATACTGTCTTCACAGAGTACTTTCTACACAATCATGTATATGGCATTCTTTGTTACTAGTAATGCACTGTAACAGAAGAGAGTATGAATTACCTTTTGGCCTGATCTTGAATTTTGAGCCACATGGGAAGATCCTCACACCTGCAGAGAGACTCACAGAAGTTCCTCACAGGTGCAGGGGTCCCGCCATGAAAACTGAACTTGTGGGGTCAGAGCTTTAGTGATTTCATTACTAACCTTTGTTATCAAATATTAGCATAAAAGTATTTTCATATTGACAGAAAGCAAATAACCAAAACTAATAGCGTGCAATATTTTTGACAGGATATGCAAGCTCAATATATTTCTGTAAATGCTCAAATCCCCAAAGTCCTAATTTTCTGGGAGTGCTTCCAACTATGTATCATCTCTCTTTTTTAGAGGAAATAGCTTGCGGGGCGGGGGGCCGGGGCTATAAAAAGAAGAATAGGAAAAGACTGCTGCAGCCCTAGCTCCATGGGATGCTATGCTCAAGTTTCAGCATAACCAAAGATTTACCCTCGAGTGATTTTAGTTTTAAAAAGTTAGTCCATTATTGGAATAATGGTAGGTTTTAAAATACAGAATGCTTAAAACTAATTAAGTTTAGAATGCTGGCACCATAACAATAATTTGTATTATGATATTGCTTGTTATTTAGCACAGTGATGCATACAGTCACTCAAGAGGACTGAAAGATGCCAAGACAACAATAAAAATGAAAACAAAATGGCCACATGCAACCACACTATACACATTTTAATGATAAAACCCTCTCCACCTCTTTTTCCTTAAAAACCAACCGCTTACCCACTGGCAAACATGTCAAGTGCAGAAACATGTAGCTTCTCTCTCTCAGTCAGGGGCTGCGATTCTGAAAGTGCCACCATCTTTTTCATCGCACTGTCCAGCTTTTTGTCTAACCTCACTGAAGTTCCAGTGCCAATCAGAACCAAGCCATTAGCAATCACGTGTCCCATTGCTGAAGAAAGCAGCATCGATAAACATTAGACACTAAGAATTGCAAGTAATTTAACAGGTGCAGAAGCTCTAGGATAAACTATAGAGAGAAGTTTAAATGAGAGCCAGAGGCAGTAGTGCTAGAGACTGGTTAGGATCCCAATGGAAAGCCCAGGCACCTTAAGGTACATCCACATGGCAATGTAAGCCCAGACTCAGGCTTGAGCCCAATCCCCCTTCCATCTGCACACAAATCTCTCAGACTCAGGTTTGCACTTAGGATCCTAGGAGCCTGCAGGGGTGAAGGCCCTGCCCCAAGTCAAGCCAAGAGTCAGGGTTCCAACTCTTGCTTTGTGATGTAAATGCAGCCTCTGGACTCGGGTCCTGAGAGTCCACCAAAAGTATCCCACAATCCTTTTGGCCAACTTCCTTTGTCTCTTCTATCCCAAGAATCTCCAATCAACTGCAGGGAAATGGAAGTAACTCTTCTAAGTTTAGTGCAGCAGCTCGGTGTCAACCTTTAATACTTCCACTGTCTTCTGAACACCACGCTGCAAACACACCATCAAAGAGCCTTCTGTATTTGCTGACCAGGAGAAGCCTTTTGCAAAGCATGATGCTTCATGGTCACAGAAGCGCAGCCAGATTCTAGTAAATCCGTGGCGCGAGGCCAGCAAAGCAGTGGACTTTAGTAAGAGTACAAGGAATGACCATACATACCAGCAAATAGAGAAGAAGCTGGCAGTGTTGCAAATTTACCAAACCAGTGACCAGTGCAGGGAGCAGATTAAGCGGCTCAAGACTGAGTACAGGAAAACCAGGGATCACACCTCGGGCAACATGCCTGTTTTATGAGGAGTTTGACCGGGTGCTGGGCACTGTGCTGAGCACAGAGCCAGCGGTGGTGCATGATGAAGTGGTCAGCTGGGATGGCACCCGGCTGACCCCAGAATCCAGCATGATGACTGATGGGAGCCAGCAGCAAGCGCCGAGTGAGGTCAGCAAAGTGACTGTGTTGCTGAAACTGTTCCCAGAGGAGGATTTTGGGCAGAACACCAGCAGCACATCCTGGGGCCATATTTGGATGACTTGTTTGATGCACCTCTGAGGAACAGTCCACTGTGGAGCCTGCAGGAGCCACAGAAGAGATAGAAGCCTGCACTGAGCTATGTGAGACAATAACCCTCTGTGTCTTGTCCTGTGCCAGGCCCCTTGACTTCCATTGACTGCAGTACCTCCACAGCTTGCCCACAGTGTGGCAGAAGCCTGGGCCAACGTACCTTCATGGACCATTCCAAGTGGAAGCATTTCTGTGACAAACTTATGGTTGAAGTTCTAAACAGGGACAACAAGCAGGTCCAGTAACAAAGACAGGGGGACTTACAGCTAGAGGAAAAGTATGGTGAGCGGCAAGAGGAAAGGCTCAAGCTTGTTGCATATCTTGAGGACAGGGTTTCAGCATGAGACCAAGCACTTGCTTCACAGTCCCTGGAATAGGAACAGCAGCTAAGAGAGGAGGACAGAGCTCAGCAGAAAGAATTGTCTGAACAATTTATATCGCTAATGGCTGCAAGAATATTGGGTCCTGCTGCATTACCTGCACCATGGCATGAGTCCCATGCATGGTACCCTGTGATGCAGTCCAAAAAGAGCTTGAAAAACTCCATGGCTGGTTGGCTCATGCAAACTTGCTCCCTGCAGCTCTCTATATTTACCCACGCAGCATTCTCCACCCCCAGCACAAAGGGCACGGCAAACAAGGAAAAGAGGATGCGCAACAGGGGTGGGGGGTAGAGGACACGCAATGGTAGAGAGTTTCAGTCGCGTATATGGTTTCCCTTTTTGTACGTTTTCATGCCCTTTTATATTTTTATTTTTTCTGCAAGGTTCTGTTACTGATGTGGTAATGGCAACCGGCCTGCTTGGCAATGGGCGAATACTGTACTTTTCTAATACATGCTTATAAATAAAGCTTTTTATTTAATCAATATAGTTTATTGCTAGCACTACATCACATACTATGTGTATTTAACATAATAAAAGTAAACACATAATCAGGGACAATTAGGAACTAGCAGGCAAACACTACTACATCAATTTGAGGTTCACCATTTTCCCCGCCATTCATTTTTTCCCTGTCAAGTGGTCACTTTCTTTCATTAATCCTATCATTCTCATCAGCCAGCAGGAGACTGCATAGCAAGCATTGCCTCCTCCAGTCCCAAAGCATATCACCATCCTCAATAAGATCGAGATCCAAATCCAAGCATGTACCACCAATTTACTATTCATTTTAGGAATTACATTTCATAGTTCATTTGAAGTATATTTTTTCAGCCCATTTCTCATGTTTGCCTTTTAAAAGAGATTGTCCTAAAGGGAAGAAAAAGGGCTATCTTGTAGAACATAAATAAAAAAAACAGTATATTTTCAGGACCCAGCCCTTATGCTTTTGCATGTGATACTCCTGGGGGAATTCTGTACCATATTCATACCTTCCACACTGATTTCTTGGCTCCCATGCAGAAAAATGGGGAAGCCAAGAAATCTGTGGGGAAGCACATGCCCCTTCCATGGCAGCCTGGTTGCATCTGCTGCGGAGAGACATTAAGCGGGTGCGGCTGGGCACATGCCTGCATGGGAAGGAGTGAGAGAGACTCACTCTGTCCCTCTCTTCTTTATTGCTGCATCCTAAGTCTGGAGCCCTAGGGCTGTGTGAAGCAGGCTCTGTCCCTGAGGGAGAGCAGAAAGGTAACAACTAAGCAGGCAGGGTGCTAATATTCCCATTGTTAGTTAATTGTTTCCATTCTTAGTCATTAAGGCTCCTTCACCTTGCCAGAGTACTGTAAAGGAGCCTTACTGTAAATGACAGTAACGGAATCCTCAACTAGGAAGAGCTGTGTGCTTTCTTGTTTTTCTCCTGTGCCAGAGAGGCACAATGGGGTTAGATTACAAATCAGGATCTATTTTATTTATCCCTTAAAAAAAAATGCAGGATAATGGTTAGCAAAACTGTATGACTTTCATGTGTGAAAGTCTGAGCAGTTTAAAGTGACTTTCTACTTTACAGAACACCAAACACCAAATTAAAAGTAATGTAACTTAAATGAAAATCCAGGATTATAACTGGAATGCAGGGTACCGGTTACCAAGTATTTGTAACTTAACTTTCATGTGTTTAAGAAATGCTGAACAGTGATTTTTTTCAGTATGGTAGTTTAAATAAATTACCAAAATAAGTGAAACTGGCATGATTATACTGCATTATTTTAACAAATAAAATATGTAGAATTTTGCATTTTTGGCACAGAATTCCACTACGAGTAATATGAAATAAGTTAACCATATAAAATTACTGTACTGTATGTTCAGCCTCAGTGATAACCATTAAAAAGGTATACTTACTAAAAGTTGGATCTGCTGCTAGTAACTTGGAGAGAGATCCTTCAATGCCTCCTAGACTCTTATCATTGGTCCATGTGACATACTATAATAAAGAGTGAAATTGACTAGAAATTAGGATAAATTAAGTTTGATTTCATTGTCCCAACTGAGTGAACTCAAAAGTAGCAAGATAAATGGGAACAGTGAGACTAAATTTTTTCAGATATAATTATCTAAAATGTCATCAATAAATGAAGGAATCTGTTTCTTAAAAATACATTGTTTAACTTGACTCTCTCCACTTAATTAATAAAAAGGGTAAATAATTCAAAAATCAACTGCCACAAAGTCTATTTTATGCTTGTCAGTCCCTTCAATGCATGTTTTATCAAAACTCTTCCATACCTGAGTCAGTGTAGCATCAAACATTTTGCAGGCCTCATTACTAGTAGTGGATAGGACAAGTCCAGTATCCTGCCAAGCCTATATAAAAAACAAGATATGAGTATGCAGTGCTGTCATAGAGGTGTTGGTCCCAGGATATTAGCACCTTTTCCAGACTGAAGAAGAGCTCTGTGTAGTTCAAAAGCTTGTCTCTCTCACCAACAGAAGATAGTACAATAAAACATGTCACCTCACCCACCTTATCTCTCTAAACAAGATGTGAGACGGTTTACTGAATACAGATTTTCCAGATATCATAGATTCATAGGTTCTTGGACTGGAAGGGACCTCAAGAGGTCATCAAGTCCAGTCCCCTGCCCTCATGGCAGGACCAAATACTGTCTAGACCATCCCGGATAGACATTTATCTAACCTACTCTTAAATATCTCCAGAGATGGAGATTCCACAACCTCCCTAGGCAATTTATTCCAGTGTTTAACTACCCTGACAGTTAGGAACTTTTTCCTAATGTCCAACCTAAATCTCCCTTGCTGCAGTTTAAGCCCATTGCTTCTTGTTCTATCATTAGAGGCTAAGGTGAACAAGTTTTCTCCCTCCTCCTGATGACACCCTTTTAGATACCTGAAAACTGCTATCATGTCCCCTCTCAGTCTTCTCTTTTCCAAACTAAATAAACCAAATTCTTTCAGCCTTCCTTCATAGGTCATGTTCTCAAGACCTTTAATCATTCTTGTTGCTCTTCTCTGGACCCTCTCCAATTTCTCCACATCTTTCTTGAAATGCGGTGCCCAGAACTGGACACAATACTCCAGTTGAGGCCTAACCAGCGCAGAGTAGAGCAGAAGAATGACTTCTTATGTCTTGTTTACAACACACTTGTTAATGCATCCCAGAATCATGTTTGCTTTTTTTGCAACAGTATCACACTGTTGACTCATATTTAGCTTCTGGTCCACTATGACCCCTAGATCGCTTTCTGCCATACTCCTTCCTATGTATGTGTGAAACTAATTCTTCCTTCCTAAGTGGAGCACTTTGCATTTGTCTTTATTGAACTTCATCCGGTTTACCTCAGACCATTTCTCCAATTTGTCCAGATCATTTTGAATTTTGACCCTGTCCTCCAAAGCAGTTGCAATCCCTCCCAGTTTGGTATCGTCCGCAAACTTAATAAGCGTACTTTCTATGCCAACATCTAAGTCGTTGATGAAGATATTGAACAGAGCCGGTCCCAAAACAGACCCCTGCGGAACCCCACTTGTTATACCTTTCCAGCAGGATTGGGAGCCATTAATAACCACTCTCTGAGTACGGTTATCCAGCCAGTTATGCACCCACCTTATAGTAGCCCCATCTAAATTATATTTGCCTAGTTTATCGATAAGAATATCATGCGAGACCGTATCAAATGCCTTACTAAAGTCTAGGTATACCACATCCACCACTTCTCCCACATCCACCGCTTCTCCCTTATCCACAAGACTCATTATCCTACCATGTAAGCTGAGGTATAAGAATTGAAAGAAGGTTATCGGCAATTTCGTTACATCTACTTAAAAAAGTTTACAAGACAATCTGAGAAGCTATGTGAGGCTTTCATTCAACTGAAATTATATTTGAGGAATCCTCTTAATGGGGATAGAAAGGATGGAATGGTAGTGGTGGAAGAAAGACAAGGCAAATTGCACAATAATATGGAAGATCCAGATATGCTATGGGTTTTGTAATTTTAGGATCAGTCTCTCTTTAACCTTCAATTGTATACTAGTCCCATCTCTTCAGATATACCCCCTTCAAAATGGTTACGTGGCAAAATAAATCCTTGCTTTGCTTCCTATCAAACCAATACCACCAGTGACACTGGGAGCCCAAATTATCTGCTGGCATAAATCCATGGAAATCAACTGTGTTATGCCAGCAAAATATTTGACCTAAGGATTAATTTATAGGACTAGTATGGATATTTGATAAGGCTAAAATATAACAATAAACACTGAAAGAATTATGCTGTTCACAATTTTACACACAGATTATATAACAGCCTCATTCTATAAACTCCATGGCAAACATCTCATTGTGATAACAGAGGTTTCAGATCCACCAGGGTGATATATAAGCAGAAAGATTAAAATAAGACCTTTTATTAGCTGGATGGATGAGGTGATGTATGTTTTACACAATAGGGTGGTTGGCTGTGGTGAACTGCTCATGAATGTCCTCAGGGCTATTCCTAAAACAATCCCAATAGTCAAATGAGAAATCTAACGATAACTCCTAATTTGCCATCATATTGCCCATGCAACCTTAATTCTGCTCCCCTGTGCATATACATACAGTCTTTAATTACATAATATTTCTTTTACACAGGATGGATGCACAAAGAGGTGGAATGAAGGTTGGATGGGAAACCTTAAATCTCATTTCCTAACTTTCAAGTGCTTGACTTTGCCACCTAAACAATATTTTTAAACTTTATATCCAAAAAGCTCTCTAAATACACAGACCACTTCCCACTCTCTCTTTCTATACTCAATACTGGTATCACTATTAAGACTACAAGCTTCTATGGGCAGAGATTCATGTTAGCACATATTAACCACTGCATAATGCTAGGCACACTTAAGAGCTACACCAGGGGTAGGCAACCTATGGCACGGGTGCCGAAGTCGGCACATGAGCTGATTTTCAGTGGCACTCACTCTGCCTGGGTCCTGGCCACCGGTCCGGGGGGGGCTCTGCATTTTAATTTAATTTTAAATGAAGCTTCTTAAACATTTTGAAACCTTATTTACTTTACATACAACAATAGTTTAGTTATATATTATAGACTTAAAGAAAGAAACCTTCTAAAAAGGTTAAAATGTATTACTGGCACGCAAAACCTTAAATTAGAGTGAATAAATTAAGACCCGGCACAGCATTTCTGAAAAGTTGCCAACCCCTGAGCAACATAAATAATAACTACAGTCAAACTCAGTTTTTCTTCCATTACACAGAAATTACAGAAAATACAGATGGAGCCATTTAATAGATTTTCCTGCTAATGGAAGAATATTCCTTATATATTTTGCAGTTTTTTTACCTAGCCTCATTTTACAGTCTAAAATATTTTCTGATTCTAACCATGAACTCAAGTGTGGAAATTTGAAGCAATTGGCAGGGACATGTATTTTAATTAACAATGTCAAAGGTTTCCTCAGTGTGATTGGATTAAAGATCACATGCAAGTAATTTAAGTAAATTGAGCATTCAAATTACAGGTCTACAAAAACTATACTGGAATCCAAATTTACAGCTTTTGTTTAGTATTTGTACTATTTACAGAAATATGGCAAAAAAAACACCAGCAACAAAGAAAGGAAAAGAGGTAAGTAGGCTGTATAACTCTGTATACATATTGATAGTAAGACTCTGCCTGCACTAGCCTTGTTTCTGAAAAATATTCCAGTGCTTCTAATGCTAACTCCACATAGGGTGACCAGACAGCAAATTTGAAAAATGGGGACAGGGGATGGGAGGTAATAAGAGCGTATATAAAAAAAAAGACCCAAAAATCGGGACATCTGGTCACCCTAACTGCACAGGCGGTACCAAGCATTGGAATACTGGAGTAGAAGAGGTACCCTTGGCAGACAGCATTACATCTATCCTGTTATGTAGATCTCTCTGGGCTTTGTCTGCACTAGTGCTTCCATCATTGTTAACACTGGGAGAGCTGTTTCTGAGTTAGCAATGGCAGGAAGCTTTTTAGAAAGCAGGATGGTGTGGACAGTGCTTATGGGGAGAAGCAGAGACTAGTAGAACTGCTATAAGTTGTACTGCCAGCTATAAACTTTGTATGGAGCAATAGCTCAAACAGGGAAAGGGGGTCTGAGCCTCCTCTCCCTTTCCAGCTTTCCACTATATGCTGAAAACTTCAGCCTGTTTCACTCTCCTCTATTTCCCATTTTAGATATGGTGCTTGATCATTCACATTTCCCTCCACCCCCACCCCAGCTGGACAGGACACAAATAAAATTTTTCACCCAAATATCTCAAAACATTTCACACACACAGGTAGCAATAGAGAGCATCCCTGTGATTCTTTGCACTGTTGTAGCCATGTTGGCCCCAGAATATTAGCCAGACAAGGTGACTGAGGTAATATCTTTTATTGGACCAACTTCTACTGGTGAAACATGCAAGCTTTTGAGCTACAGAGAGCTGAAGAAGAGCTCTATGTAGCTCAGGGGTGGGCAAATTTTTTGGACCGAGGACCACATCTGGGAACAGAAATTGTATGGCGCGCTATGAATGCTCACAAAATTGGGGTGGGGGTGAGAGCTCTGGCTGGAGGTGCAGGCTCTGGGGTGGGGCTGGGGATGAGGAGTTTGGGGTGCAGGAAGGTGCTCTGGGCTAGGGCCGAGGGGTTCAGAGGGTGGCAGGGGGATTAGGGCTGGGGCAGGGGGTTGGGGCATGGGAAGAGGCTCAGGGGTGCAGGCTCCAAGCAGTGCTTACCTCAAGCGGCCCCCAGAAGCAGCGGCATGTCCCTTTTCTGGCTCCTACATGAAAGCGCGGCCAAGTGACTCTGCACGCTGCCCCATCTACAGGCACCATCCCTGCAGCTCCCATTGAAGCACCAGATGGGGGCACTGGAGAACACAGGAGCCAGAGTGGGGCCATGCCACGGTTTGTGGGGCCTGTGTGGAGCAGCCCCAAACCCTGCAGCCCAGCTGGAGCACCAGAGCGGGGCAAGTCCCAGGCCACACTCCCCAGCAGGAGCTCACAGGCCAGATCCGACTGGCGGGCTGTAGTTTGTCCACCCCTGATGTAGCTGGACACCACCAGAAGTCAGTCCACTGAAAGATACGACTTCACCCCCTGGTGTGTCTAGCAGCCCTGTGAGACAGATGTACTGTATGTTATCCTCCACTTTAAGCCAGGGAGCCTGAGGCACGGAGAGGTGAAGTGCTTGCAGAAGGCAGGCTGGGACCCAGGAGCCTGACTCCTAGGGGAAAGTCACCACCACAAAACCCCTGTGTCTGCGGAAAGCAAACGGCCGCTCGGATTCATGGTCTGTAAGATCAGGCGGGACAATCGCCTGTCGGGAGGCTCGAGGTTTACTGGGCACTGCCCGCGACTGGAACCAGACTGAGCCGCCGCTCCAGGTCCCGTCCAGCTCCATGTTAGTGCGGGTGCGGCCGGGGGTAGGTTGTTGTGGGGAAGGGGACCACGAACCTGCCCCACGAACTGCCCCTGGGAGGAGAAACACCCCCCACCCGCCAGCCCATCGCAGCGCGCGGGCCCCAGGGCAGCGGCGGCGGCGGCGGCTGCTCCCCCTCACCTTGCAGTCTCTCAGCGGCACCATGTTCCCGGCCCCTTCTCTGCCCTTGTGCTGCGGGGCGGGGCGGGGCCGGGCTCGCCCCCCGCAGGGAGACACCTCCCCGGGCGGGGCCGGGCACGGGCGACGCCGTCTCGGCTGAGCGGATAGCGGCCCCTGGGGCCAGAGCGCAGCGCCGCCAGCCGGCTGTGGGAGAGCTCGGCCCGGCCCGGCGCCCCAGATCGGGGAAGGGAGGAATTTGGGCGCCACATAAAAGGCGGGGGGCGGGGACAGGCCGGCACCGGGGGGATCCCGGCAGTGCCGGGGCGCGAGGGATTCCAGGCTGCGCAGCGGCTGCACGGTGGCAGTTGGAGACCGTTGGGAGATGTCCGTTCCCGGGCCAAGGATCTCCCCTTGGCCCCGCCACCACCACCATGTCCCCGCTGCTCCTCCGCAGCCTCCTCCTGTCGCTCCTCGGCTGCTGCGGTTCCCCGGGCCGGGCTGCTGCGGCCCCCCCGCGCTTCCAGCTCCCGCCACTGCTGGTCACCTGCTCGGACCCGCACGGGCGTGTGTATCGGCGCCAGGACAATGAGGTCTGGGCCTCGTGCCTGTGGGATGGTCCCATCGAGCTGCGTTATACGCGGGCCCCGGGAGCAGTGTCACCAGCCCAGGAAGGAGCGACACAACTGCCACCCCCACCGCGCTGCCGCTGGTACCGGGACTCAATCTGGGTGCAGGACACGTCTCGCTGGTCAGGCAGGGCAGTGCTGGGGCCAGGCCTGGCTGGGGGGGGCCCTGCTCCACCCTGGGCCTCAACCCACATCACGGTACAGTGTGCATCGGCCTCGTGTGCTGTGCCTACGTGTCTGCACCGCAACCTGAGTATCGAGGTGTCTGGGCAGGATGTGCGGCTCTTCCTGCTTTGGCCACCGGAACCCCCCATCCTCGAATGGCAGCCCGTGCAGCTGGGCTGGTGTGCACGCCTCAAGAGCTCACGCTGGCGCTACCGCTTCAGCAGCCGCGGGGGCAGCCCTGCTGCACTCCTCATTCCTAGCAACCAGCACCACAAGCTGCTCCCACCCGCTGCCTACCCAAGAGCTGAATTGCACCAGGTCTGTGCCTCCTACTACAGCTACCGCCTGACCGTGCACTATACCCGCCGTGGTCTCTACATTGCCTCAGTCAGCATGGAGCAGGGGCCTCGGATCAGCCTCAGCCTCACCCTGAGGGTGGAGCCAGCTCTGTTGCATGTCCTCAGTGCCCACTCTAAGTTGTTTAGCCTTCCTTACCAGCACCTCAGCCTCTCTTGGAGCCTACAGCCCCTTGGCCCCAGGACACTGGCATATAGGCTGCTGGACATGCAGGGGACGGAGGGCTGGTCAGCCTCCTATAATCCTTATGCTTTGCGGAGCAACTTCTGTGCTGACTCCATGCCCCGGCAGGCTAGTGAAATGGCGCTGGCCAGCATCTACTTCCATGTTGATCGAGAGTGGTTTGGAGATCTAGCAGGGGAGCTGAGTTTCTCCAATGCTACACTGGGCCTGACAGTGAACAATGAAACTTCCACCTACCTCACCCTTAATGCCCAGAAGACCAAGACTGGCACTTATATTTTTAGCCGCAACCATGGACTTTATTACACCACCCAAGCAAACAATGCCAGTGTCCTTGATGACGGCGTCAGCACCCATTATATATTCTTCCAGCAGCAGAGCCTTTCCTTCTTGCTCACTATTGAGTTTGTGAAATTGCAATGGTACAAGTTCAACATGCACTTGTATCTGAACCGGAAAGGCGCCCTGTTCAGGTCTCTAGTGGAGAGAGATATAGAAGTCCACATTTTCAACAGTGGTCCTTCTTTTTTGCGGAGTTTGATCTACATTGTGTGGTTTATTCCTGTGCAACATCCGATGCTGCAGTGTGAGTGGACCTTCAACCTGCAGTTGTTTGGGTCAAGAAAAGAGTACCTCATCCAGAACAATACTTATACTTACGATGATCATGTCAGAAATGCAGCCCACTTTGTCCGTCGCTCTGTTTTACCTTTTAATCCTGCCCTATACACAGGATTTGTGGCAAAAGTGAATTGTACCAGAAGTGGACTTACACCTGCTGTTTTAAAAGTCACAGTCAACACTTATGCTTCAAAGGTCATGGAGTCACTGGTATCTTGTCAGAAAAAACCTTGTTTCATAGAGCGTTTGAGAATCCAGAAGCCTGATCTTGTTTACCCCATCATACGTACTAAAAAAGGGTTACAACTTATCCTGTATGCCAAGTTGCAAGTAAACTGCACAGATCTTGTACGTACTGAAACAATCTGGAAAATCTATGGTGTTCAGAATGTCACAACTATTCCAGACTGGACAAAACCTTTAAATCCACCCCTCATCTGGAGAAGACATATGCTCATTTTACAAATTCCTAGCTTTAGTTTAGATTATGGCTTGTATCTCTTTAATTTCTCTGTTAAAATAACTGCATCTGAGGGTGTTGTGGAAGGCTCAGATACAGTTTTTGTTCAGATTGAGAAGAGTGACCTGGTGGCAGTCATTGCTGGAGGCACTTTCCGGACAGTGGGTTTTTCTGATAATTGGACTCTGGATGGATCTACTTCCTCTGACCCTGATTCATTGGACCGATTAGAGGGGCTCACATTTATGTGGTACTGTACAAAACGTGTATCAGATTATGTAAACATGACAGTGAGTACAAATGGGACCTGTCATCCAAGCCAGGTAGATTTGAAATGGATAAAGTTTTCTGCTCCTACTCAGACTGTTTTGCCAGAAACCCTTCAAGGAAATACTGTGTACTATTTTCGTTTGGTTATTCAAAAGGATAACAGAAAGAGTTATGCTGACCAAACCATAAGTGTGCGGCCTGGATCTCCACCTGTTCTGAATGTTACATGCATTGAAAATTGTGGTAAAATTGTAATTCCAACAGATAGATTTACATTGTCTGGAAAATGCCTAAACTGTAGAATGACTAGTCGACCAGTCTATCACTGGTCACTTTTTTCAGGAAGTTTCACTGAAGTAAAATTTGATTGGGCTTCCAAAACTTCAACAGGGAAGTCTAGTGCATACCTGTCTATACATGCTTTGACTTTTATGAATATTGCAGACCAGTCATACACTCTTCTCCTAAAAATAACCACTTGGGGTGGTAGGTCATCAACCTACAGGTACTCATTTTATGTAAATTCTCCACCTAGGATTGGAAAGTGTACTGTCAATCCAACCACGGGTGTTGCATTCCTGACAAAATTCATAGTTCAGTGTAGTGGATTTTCAGATAAAAATTTACCTCTTACGTACAAAGTAATAGCAGCCTCAGATTTATTGAAAAGCAGTAGAATAACTTCTTTAGAGGAGAATACATTGGGGACAATAGTGTATTTTGGCTATCAGCCTAAAACTCCTCCATCTTTTCTCCCCATTGGTCTACCATATAAGAAGTATACTTTGACAATCTATGTTCAAGTGTATGATTCCCTTGGGGCATTTTCCCAAGTAGCTTTACACACAACAGTGCAGGATCCAGCCAAAAGTAGACCGCCAGATATTATGCTCAATGAACTGCTTGCTTTAACCAGTGGATCAAATGCACCAATGACATCTTTGCTTCAAATTGGAGATTATTTAAATGTAGGCTATTTGGTTTATATGGTTGCCTCAATTTTAAATGATATTAAAACTGCACCAACTATCCAGGTGTCTAAGGCTGAATTTAGGGAAAGCCTTCTTAATCAGTCTTTGATTATTCCTACTACCAACGTAATGGAAGTAAATCAAGTAGTTGCTTGTATTTCTGAATTAACACAGGAAGTCACTGAAGTAAGTAGAGCGTCACAACAGCTTGCCATTCAAAAACTGAAAGAAGTGAGTGAAGCACTAAAAAGATTCAGGGATAAAAGCCTTGGATCTGAACAAATAGAGCTTCTGAGCACTGGCATACTAACAGGCCTGTCCAATGTCCTGAAAGCTTCTCTTTTAGACCTCAGCAATGTCAATGTGCATGCAGTTAAACAAACCTTCTCTGTCATGGAGACTTTAGCAGAAATAGTCTTACAAGGCAAAGTCCCTGGAGAAAATGAAACTGTAATGGAGGCCAAAAGCTGGAACATTAATTTACAGAAAGATGAAAAGTGGGATGTCACAAATACTTTCTCCGCCAAAAAAGACTGCAAGAATTGCTTTTATCCAACACTGAAGCAGGAGGATCATTCAGAATTGCCAGTAGATGCTGTGATTGCCACTGTATTTTATGAGTTTGAAGAGAACCCCTTCCCTTGGTTGGCATATAGGTCAGATATTGTAACAACAGTCACTGGGTTCAAAATGACAGGAACCAAGGTGAACGGTGACATAATAGGGATCATGCCTGCAGTAGCAGAAGTGATTATTGCTAGAAGAGACAAGAAGTCTGCAGCTTTTAAATTGACAATAGGGCCTGATAAAACCCTCCCAAAAACAACTGGAGGATTTAGTTTTGAAGTGGACAGAAACTCCAAGGATATATTTATCCAGATTTTGACTAAATTAAAAGTTTCTTTCAGGTTATTTATATACTTAGGTGTTAATGTCACCCACACCTCTCCTATAGCTTCTTTTTTTGCTTCTCACAATGAGCCTGCAGTTGCAAGTGGGAATAAGTCAAATAACATAGATTGTGCGATTAAGGCTCCTTATGTTATCTGTCTCCCACAGTCACTGCTGAGGGCCACAGCCCCAGGCAGTGGGACAGATAAATGGAACATTTCCATTATCTTGCAATCACAATCTATTGTAAGGTCCGAAAACAACAGATTGGTGAGCATATCCCTTTTTAATGCTGTCTGCTTAGACCTAGATGGAGTGCAGAGTCAGTGGAAAGAAGGTACGTGCGTTCTTGGCCCTCTTACCAGCTGGCAAAGGGTACATTGCATCTGCAAGGTGAAGCAGCGCACAAAGGGAACAGCAAGCCGCACCATCCCCAGTTCCTCCAAATTCGATATCAAGTTCTTGGCGTCTAAAGTATTTGTGGTCCCCAACGCAGTGGATCTGAAAAAATCCCTTTTAGCAAAAATACACAAAAACATGGTGACCCTCTTAACAGTGCTTTTCATTTTTTTAGTCTATTTTCTCCTAGCTCTCTGGGCCCTGAGAAAAGACCGGACTGATAAAGTTAGCAGGGACAAAGTTATAGTCCTGCAAGACAATGACCCCTTTGATAAAGTGTGCTACTTGGTCACTTTATACACAGGCAGTCGCTTGGGAGCTGGAACCACAGCAGATGTTTTTCTCCAACTCATAGGCCAAAATGGCACCAGTAACGTGCATCACTTACGGCACCTGAATTATCCATCATTCATTCGAGGAGGCATTAATACTTTTCTGCTAACTACCAAGAATGATTTAGGAGACATTTATTCCCTTAGGGTCTGGCACAATAAAGGAGGTTCTTCTCCTGACTGGTTCTTAAGTAGAGTAAAAGTTGAAAATATGTATACTAAAGAGTTCTGGCTGTTTATTTGCAGGAAATGGCTTGCTCTTGATAAGGATGATCACTTACTAGAAAGGACATTTGTTGTTACACACCCAAGAGTACCTTTGGCCAAAATGGATTATTTTTTAATAAATATTGCCAATGACCTCGTAGATAGTCACATATGGTTATCTGTTTTTGCTCAGGTTGTCACTGGCTCTTTCAACAGACTCCAAAGATTATCTTGCTGTTTAGCAGTACTGTTGTGTACCCTGCTTATTAACATTATGTTCTTTAATGCCGACAAAAATAAAGAAGTTGTTTCAATACACTTACGATATTTGATATCAATAATAATAGGAATTGAAAGTGCTTTGGTTACCATCCCTGTGCAAATGATTATAACTGCCTTGTTTAAGTATTCACAGAAGGAGCCTTCTCCACATGGTGCAGCTCAGAATCACCCAAAGGAAAGTTCACCCTTCATGTCTGGAAACCTTAGGAACTGGAGGGAACGCCTGCAAAAATGGTACCTTACAGAAGCTTCTACACAATCTGTGAGTAGCAATACTCTAGAGAACTGTTCCAATGCTAATGATTCATATAGTTTGCAGTATTTTGATAAGAAAAGAAAGCAAAGAACACCAAAAATGTGGAGTAATTGCACAATCTCTGAGGGTGCTGCAAATGCAATTGCAGCAGAGGAGGAGAATGCAGCTGATACTTCAACTGCAGAGGCTAAAGCACAACAAACCCAACCGCCAAACTCCAATTTCAGTAATAATTATGCAGAAGAAAAGGATGACAGCATTCAGAAAGAAAGAAAACCACTAAACATCCCCTTCATGCTCTTTCGCAAAAGGCCACAGATAACTTTTTGTTGGTGGTGTGTCTATGTCTCTTGGACATTGGTCATAGCTGTAGCGGGGGTGTCATCATTTTTCATCGTATTATATGGTCTGTCCTATGGCTACAAAACATCATTAGAGTGGCTTTTAGCATCAACAACTTCATTTTTTGAGAGTGTGCTGCTTCTTCAAACCCTAAAAATCATTCTTTTCTCAGCCCTGGGTACAGTTTATCCAAAGTACTGTGAAAACATCCCATGGTCAACCAGGGATAATTTCCTTGAGATTAGGTTGGATGAAATTACTATGGATGCAGATGAGATGAGAGAGATGCACTATGAAATTATCAGACTCAGAGGCACTAAGCAGTATCAGCCCTTAGAAGAGGATGAAATCACAATCATGAGGAAAAGAGAGAAAATTAAAAGCAAAGTTTTCATCTTCCTCAAAGACATTGTCAGTCACTTTGTCTTTTTAACCCTAGTATTAAACATTGCCTACTCCACAGAAAACACCAACAGCTTTTACTACAATCAATTTATTCATAAACGATTCTCTCTCAAGCTCTCCAACGTGGATAAACTAGAACACATTTACTTGTGGGTGAATAATGTCTTTTTGCCTTTGATCCACAATAACCACCAACCAACTTTTCTTTCTGACAGCTGGTCCAAAATCCTAGGTTTGCCAAGGATGAGGCAAGTAAGAGCGAAAAGTACTGAGAAAAAATGTTTCCATCCTCACAGCTTTGTAAATAAATTTGTGATCAGTAAAAGCCATTGTCTTCATAAATATGGCAGTGACCCTGAAGAGAGAGGACACTATGCTGGGTCCTGGACAAAGGTTGCCAACAGATCTGTTACTAGTGACATCGTCAACTATGTAGGGTTTACGTACCAGTCAAACAGAAATCAGTGGGTGTATTAATCATATGGAGAATTATACACATATGGACCAGGGGGATACACTTTTTACTTCTTCCCTGCAGAACAGTGGCCTAATTCAACCAAAAGGCTGAATGTTTTACAAAATAGCAATTGGCTTGATGAAGAGACATGGGCTGTGATTATTGAACTAACTACATTTAACCCAGATGTGCATTTATTTTGCAGCATCTCAGTCATATTTGAAGTTTCTCATTTGGGGCTTATAAACACAAGCTTGTCAGTACATTCTTTCACACTCCCAATTTTCCAGCAGCAAAGTAGAACACAAATTTTTGTGTTTATAATTGTTCTTGCTTTTCTCCTCATTTATATCGTGGATGAAATTCACATCATACGCCAAGAAAGGACAAAGTATATTAAAAATGTTTCCAACTTAATCAATTTTGGTCTAAAGTCGGTGTTTGTCTTTTTTGTTTTCCTGCAAGTCATTAAATTTAAAATGGGGGCTGATATAGTAAAGTTTTACTTACTTAATCCAAATGATTTCATTCCTTTCCATACAGTTTCTCATGTAGATCAGACCTTGAGGATAATTATGGGCTTTTTGGCATTTCTCATAGTTTTGAAAACTCTCAGGTATTCCAGATTCTTTTATGATGTGCGTCTGGCACAAAGATCCATCCTGGCAGCTCTTCCTGGAATCTGTTCTATGGCACTTGTGGTGGCAGTGTACTTTTTTGTATACATGGCTTTTGGCTACCTAGTGTTTGGCCAACATGAATGGAATTATAATAATATGATTCATTCAGCTCAAACTGTCTTCTCCTATTGTGTTTCAGCTTTTAAGGACACTGCTTTTACATCCAACCGGTTGCTGGGTGGTCTTTTCCTAGCTTCCTTTATGCTGGTGATGATCTGTGTCTTGATCAATTTATTTCAAGCTGTGATTATGTCTGCCTATGAGGATATGAAACAACCTGTATATGAAGAACCATCTGATGAAGCAGAGGTGATTACTTTTCTAGTTCATAAGATCAGAAGGATATGGTATTTTATCACCTGTAGGACACCATCAGCAAGTGATCCAGATCTTTTCAATAGCATACTGTATGGGCAAGCTCAGAGGTATAGCCACCGACACTTAGGGCTAAAGACCAAAAAAATAAACGGCAAGAAAATGGTTTATCTTGTCATATGAGTAATGCAGGTTTTTATGTGCAATAAGAATGATTTTTAAAGAACAGTATAATAACAACAATAATAATTTATCCTCTAATATATCCCAAATCAGTGCTCATAAATATTCTGAGTTAACTTGTGACATTAGGGAATTCTCAACATACAGCCATTCACTATTGGTCCTCCTCAGATTTACCTCAGAATCCTTTGAGACAGTTTCCATAGTATTTTAAATTAGGCATCAGTTCCTATAACATTTCATAGGCAGCAGGTCAGGACTCAGTTCAACAGTGGCCTGGGACAACAAGCCAGCTGCAAATGGCTGAGCAAATCTACTATAATGGAAGACTAGAAATGGACAGGGAGCAGGTTCATGGCATGTATACCCCTGCTTAGAAACTGCTGGTAAGGCTTCTTCATGAATCATAACCTAAAGGATGAGAAATGTTACATTGAAAGAAAAGATAGGAGAATTTATAATGATTTGTTTTGGCAAGCAAAAAAACTGTTTCAAAACTACATTTCTCTAATAAAGACAATTTAAATACAATACTATAAGGTTCTTAAAAGAATCAGTAAATACCTTTGACCTATACAATTTGTTGTGTATTCAGACTGTGCATATAGTGGAATTCTGGTATATTTTGCTACTTTGTTTGCATATTGGTTAATATGTTAAGTTTTACTAAGTAATGAATGTCAGATAAAAGAGTACAGGCAAGAAGAAAGGACTTGTTTTATCACATCAAGCATTATTAAATGTATAGACCTTTGTTAGAAAAAAATGTATTTTCTATCCCTGTGACTCGTTTGCTGTACAAAACTGATGTACAACAGATCCCCTCTCCCTCAATTCTAACGGTATGTGTTTTCATTGTATGTTCATCTTTTGCATGGAAACATTCTCCTTAGCTGAGTCCCTGTTTATCTAATAAATTCCAGGTTCCCCCTTCTGTTCAGAAAAGTGGGGTTTTACTATATTAAGCTTCTGACATTATTGTATATTCACAGAGTATTTTTGATGTGAGTCAATCACACAGTATTGTGGGAACACATTTTATACAAGTTTATGTTTTAAATGTGTATCTTATCATAAACATTCAGGAATAAACCAATCTTTAAAAACGTCCTTAGAACATGTGGCTATTTCTTACCAATATAACGGCCACACATACCAAATTCTGTTAGTAATTGGCATTGAATACTGTTTCAAATGTCATCCTTTGAACGGATAGTTTGATAGATCTTCTGGATGCATCTACAGCAAATGCATATATATGTAACTCAATCTAGAGGCATGACTATAGCATTCTCTCTTTTCTCCTCAGGGGTATGGGTTCTGTGTTCACCTATCAGGGCGCCTGGTACCTCCACCAAAGGAAACTCCTTCTAGTGCTGAGAACATAGAAGGCCTGGCCCTTGTAAAATATTCATCACCCAATCTCATACACAGGAATGTTACAGCACCAAAAAAACCCCTATCAATTCCCAGAGTGATAAAACAGTAACAGGGGCTTTATTAGGTATTGGAAATTCAGGATAGGGGAAAATGGAAAAAACAGATTGGGATAAGAAAAGACAAAATTAATAATACATAAATTCTACCTCCCGTCCAACATTTACAGCCAGTATGTACCATACTGCTCCCTTCCAGCACGTGCCTAGGCAAATAGTGAGTTTAGGTGCAGTCTCTGATGGGTGGTGCAGCACTGAAATCAGTAGCCATCTTAAAAGACAATATCAAACTAAATAAACAAGGGTATTCTTATAAATATCCACACCAAGGATCATCCTTGTGACTCTCTGGATTCAAAAGTGCAGTTAGGCTGGCTCTTGGTAGCCTCACTGTGACTCTCTTCTCAGTCTTTTGGGTTTTTGGTCTCTGCTGCAATGACACTGTTCAATGTCCCAGAAATTCCATAAGAGCTCAAAGTCTCTCCTTGGGTAGGAATGTGGAGGGTAGAAGGGTCCTCCCCAGCTGAATAGCTCCTTTCCTGCTACACTCCAAACACAGCACACTGAAAGTGAAGTCAGACCCTTTATTCTGAGTCCTGGCTCATGATTATTCCCAGTAGTATTGCCAGCTGTGTTCTGTTTCTGCCCTGGACCTTAGGCAATCTGGGAAACAGAGTCCTTAGCCTCTGCCACCATTACTGCTGTAGTTCAGGGGTGAGTCCCTTAGAGGCTGAGTGTGGTATCTCAGGAGCAACCCCTCAAAAGACAGTACACCGTCCCCTACATCAGAAAACTTGAGGTCCCCATCAAGAACTTAATTAAAAACATTTAAAATAATACATAATAAAACATCAATACAAACAAACACAATGTCTTACTAAAACCCAAGGACAACATAGAGGTCTTCCCAATACTGGACAGTACACTCCTGATACCCACTTAAGAAGCATCTGAAGAAGCCCTTTGGAGGAGACACTAGCAGAATCCTAGGTTAACTTTTTACCATAGGTTTCACCTTTCATCCAGAGTATCTGGATACAGCTGGATTTTCAGCAGCAGTAGGCATGCATTCCCCACTTCAGGATCCATGTATGGGTCCACAACTTCTCCCTCAGTGGGGCTCTTCCTCTGTAACCATAGCCATATCTTCTGGATTTTGTAGTGGAAAGAACAGTTCTGCCAAAGGGTTAACTAATCTATAGTGGTATCAGGATTAGATCAATCAGATATGGAGATTTTGTTCAAACTGGGACTTTAGTTTCATCATAAAACTTGACCCTTATAAACATCATCAGGTTGATGTGCTCATAAACCATTTCCCCACATGGGAAACTACAATCACTATCAGTACATGAAACAACTAACTCTTCAGCTGTAGCTGAATACACTATATCAGGAGATGATGCAGTAACACTCTCTTGTCGTTATTTCTTCTCATAGTGACAGGAATTCTTTTGACAGATGTTTTTGGTACAGGGTTACTGCTTGGGGTAAGTTGTCTAACCGATAGCAAATGGTTCCTGTGCAGAGTCTTGATAGATTCTCTCCCATTCTCAGACCAAACTTTATAAACAGGTAGGTCTGGAAACTTTTGAACGATGACAGAGGTGTCAGACTTCCATCAATCTGCAATTTTATGTTTTCCTAGGAGTCCAAAATTCCTTATTAAGATCCAATTCCCCGGTTGCAGGGCATGATCTCTTATTTGGGAATCATAGCAGGCCTTGTTAGATTCTCTGCATTTTCTTATGGCACCTGTCGCTGGTTTATAGGCCTCCTTCAATAGCTCTTACTCAATTGACATACTAAAGACATGTCTACGAGTAAATTCCATCAGCTGACACCATGACGCACAAATCAACCAGAAGTCTGGCTTCTCTTCCAAATATTAAGTAACAGACAATATCCTGTAGACTCATTTTTTTGTACAGTTATAGGCATGCATCAGAAAGCTGATGTGCTGACTCCATTTGGGTTTTTGGTTAGGACTTTATGTGCCCAGACATGTTTAATGATGTTCTGTTAAATCTCTGCACCCGAAGGTCTCTTTGGTGATGATATGGTGTGGTTCTGGATTTCCTCACAACCACCATTTGCAATGGTTCTTTAATAAACTTACTCTTGAATTCTGTTCTTTGATCTGAATGGATTCTACAAGGCAATTATAGCATACAAAGAACTTTTCCCACCATACCTTAGCAATAGTAGTGGATTCCTGGTGGGGAAAGCCTGGATGTATCAGGTGACATGATCCATTACCACAAGTATGTTTCCTTGTTCTTAGTACCACTTTCCACACTTAAACAGTCCATGTATAAAAGACCACTGCTGGTGACGTTAACCAAAGAGGTAGATTTCTTTGGCAATGTCATCCTGTGTAGACATCTAAAATAAGCCTTGCAATGCTTTCTCACATAATTAGCCATACATGGCCAACAGAACTGGGATTTCACTAAGTCAAGTGTCTTGTCCACTCACAGCTCTCCCATTTCTTCATGGAGGGAATGTAGGACAATCCTCCTAAACTTAACCAGAAGCACTAGCTATTTCTTCGGGGCTGTTGAACATTGACTTGTGCAACATAACAGACCATTTATGGGGGTAAGCCTACTCCATTATCTTAAAGGGTGCATCTTGGTGAGAAGACTACTGACATCTCTGGTTTTCCCTTTTCTAGAGCATAAATAAAGTCTCTTAAACTGTGGTCCATTTTTTGACTTCTCAGAGTAGACGTGCTTAGCTGCAGTAAAGAAGTCATGTCCAGATGGGTGAAATGGGCATAAATGATAGGGATAACTTCTGGACAGACTCCCAGCTAGTCACACAGCCTTTACCCCAGAGGCAGGAATCTAGTGTGTCCTGTTCTGAGCCAGAACATCCAGATCAGTGTTCTTCGAATTGGAACAGTACTGAAGACTGAAGTCCTAAGGAGACAAGCCTGAAAACCATCAGCGCCCTATAGCATCAAACTTAGCTGATGTTAACACGTCTGTGGCATTACTCCTCATATTCTTCACAGAAATATAGTTATTATATTAATATGGCATAACTAAGACATACTTTAAGGCACTGGCTTCCTAAACCAGAGCTTGTGGGTTCAAGTCCTACCTGGGGTGAAAAACTACTTCTTTGAGGGGAGGGATAGCTCAGTGGTTTGCACATTGGCCTGCTAAACCCAGGGTTGTGAGTTAAATCCTTGAGGGGGGTCACTTAAGGATTTGGGGGAAAAATCAGTACTTGGTCCTGGTGGTGAAGGTAGGGGGCTGGACTTAATAACCCTTCAGGGTACCTTCAAGTTCTATGAGATAGGTATATTTTTTTTATGCAAGATGGCTCGTATAAGATATCATTGGAAAGGTTATGCTTTACTGAATGTGATTATCCAATCTGTATACATGTATCATTTCTGTATTTGAAGTTAGGAATATTGAGTATGTAACAATTCCAACTGTATGTGTACTTGGGAAAATGCCCACAAGACAGTAAGCAATCATCCTGAATGCGCCATTTAAGAAGAAACAATAAGAGTGTGAAGATACTAATCTCTGTCCTTCCTGAGAGGTGTACTGGGACATAGCTGTGACACCACTAAGGGCACATCTTCGCTGGCAACATTAAAGCACTGCTGCGGCAGTTTTAACGTGGCTTGTGCAGTTGCAACAAACCACCTCCACGAGGAGAATAGCTCCCAGCGATGTCTACACTGGCACTTTACAGCACTGAAACTTGCTGCACTCAGGGTTTTTTTTTCCACTTCCCTGAGCGAGAAAGTTGCAGCGCTTTAAATTCCCAGTGTAGACAAGCCCAACGTCAGGTGATAAGATCACCTGATACAAAATACCACTCTATCTATGCCAACAGGAGAAGCTCTCCCATCAGTATAGATAGTATCTTCATTAAGGGCTACAGCACCGTACATGTAGACAAGCCCTACTCTTCTTATCAGTCAAAATCCTGTTGTAGTTAGAATCCCAGCAGTGCCTCCATTTTGTAACCCCATCCTGAGGCATGGCTGCAGCCTCTCCCTTTTCTCATCAAGGATATGGGTCCTGGGTTTGGCTATAAGGGCACCCAGTGCCTCCACCCACAGAAAAGCCCCTTTGTGCAGAGAACACAGAGGGGCTGTCCCTTAGGAAAATATTCATCATCCAATCTCATACACAGGAGTGTCAGTCAGAGCACAAAAAATAAAATTAAACACCTACCACAGTTTCTGGAGTGATAAAACAGTAACAGGGGCTTTATTATGTATGGGAAACTCAGGATAGGGAACAATGAAAAAAGAGATTAGGATAATAAATGACAAAATTAACAATACATAAACTCTACCTCACCCCCAACATTTACAGCCACACTGCTCTCTCCCAGCACTTACCTATGCATACGATGAGTTTAGACACAGTCTGTGATGGGTGGAGAAACAGTGAAATCAGGGGCCAGCTTAAAACACAATATCACTAAATAAACAAGGGTGTTCTTACAACGTATTGTGGCAAATT